>NW_013742353.1:0-24179 GCF_000517525.1 Limulus polyphemus | reverse complement strand
CATATCTTTATCCTACCAATAAAACTGTTATTTATTAGCCAATTTTAGAAAGTCCTGAACACATATCTTCATCCTACCAATAAAACTGTGATTTATTAGCCAATTTTAGAAAGACCTGAACACATATCTTTATCCTACCAATAAAACTGTGATTTATTAGCCAATTTTAGAAAGTCCTGAACACATATCTTCATCCTACCAATAAAACTGTGATTTATTAGCCAATTTTAGAAGGTCCTGAACACATATCTTCATCCTACCAATAAAACTATGATTTATTAGCCAATTATAGAAAGTCCTGAACACATATCTTCATCCTACCAATAAAACTGTGATTTATTAGCCAATTTTAGAAAGTCCTGAGCACATACCTTTCAAACATTAGAGATAAATATTTCCACACGGCAAACAAAATGTTATAACGTTTAGCTAACATCTCAGGCAGTTATACATCCATTACTATGAAAAGAACTATTATGGGCGTTATCTAGGCCTTCTCTAACTAATGTCACATTATTTGACAGACACTTTAAATGTCAAGCCTTTAATTCAGGATCAAACACAAGCAACTCTTTATCAGCTCACAAATATCAATACATAAATAAAACAGATGGAATCGAACTCTTTATTTAAAAGCAACAATTCAAAAGGAAAGAAATAAACACAAGTGAACAAAAATAATCTTTACACTGGTTTCTACGTGTAACCCAAACGTGCATTCACCATAACCCCAAGCTGCTTATGTGACCAACTTTTTCAAATGACATCTATAGGAGTGAAACTTTCCCAATTAATATCAGATTGTATATATATCTCTGTCATCTCTTGAGATGCCCCTAGGGAGTCGATACAGACACAAGGCCAAAGTGGTACAAGCATTTACTTAAGTAAGAGGATTAGCACTGTTAGATATACACGACTGTTTCAATTTAAGTACAGGGCGAGTGTTAAATTTAGTTATATTTTAGAAGCTATAGTTTTTCACAAATTTGTTTACGTATCATACGTTATGTAATTCAATAGTTAAGAATTGATGATTGTTATATTATTTTATCATGTAACTAGAACCTTCTGAGTTTTTAATTGTTTTAATTGTGTATTATTACATCATAATATCTAATAGTGTGGAAAACGTTCTAGACCTCTGTCGGGATTTAATACGCATCAAAATTTTAGTTAGATCTTCCCTGCGTGATTGTAAGTTTATCCATAAAGAGTATATAATGGCGATTTTTAAAGTGAAAGTATCACAGATTGTATTGTAATAACTGTATGGAGAAGAATACCAAATCTGTCTTGTCAATTTTGTTCTAAGTAATTGAACCAGCCTGTGTAGACTTTGACGAAAAAAGAGAGAATTATTTAAAGCTCTGGATACAACTGTGGTAACCAACAGTTATAGTGGTGATTTTAAAATGAACATCATTACAGACTGTATTGTCAAGCAGATCAAAAATAATAATTCGTCTCGTCAAATTGTGTTCTAAAGTAATTGAACGAGCATGTGTGGGCTCTGACGAAAAAGAGACAATTACTTATAACTCTGAATACAACTGTAATAACCAACAGTGTGATGAACATTTGTTTATATTTTTGACTTGTTTTAATATATATATATGTTTTTGCGTTAGCGAGGTCACGTGATTGGTATTACGCCACGTCCTTCTCGAACCTTCGTGAATTATCGGGAGACTACTAGATTGGGGGTAGTATGGTATATAAAAGACAGTCACAACGTGACGGAACAGTGAGTAATTGAACTGCAGTCAGAGAGTATGTAATTGAACTGAGTATTGTTGAAGTCGAGCACGTGAGACGTTCGTTGAGAATTATAGCGCGACTGTAGAAATTAAGTGTATCGTAAAGTTGTATTCGGAAAGAATAAACCAGTTTTATTTAAGAAAGGACTTGTATCGCTAAAGTTTCTTCGGAAAGAAATTTTACGGAAAATTAACTAACGACCAGAGACGTAACATTAGCCTAACAACTTTCTATGCCTAAACAGCATAAAAATGAGAAAGAACAGTATTCCTATTATTGCATGACAGCACCATACGATACGATATTTTTCAATGTCTACTAGATGATTAAATATTTTTTCCAAAAGACTACACCATTTCAGTTCATTGGTTTGTTGAAACAGGTATGAATAGATCAGTTTCTTACCCATTCTTTTGATTCCTTAAAATAGAAAACTTGTAACTTTTCAAGTCTTTTTAATTTTCTCTTTACAGATATCTCGATCCTGCATCATTTTTTTTGATAACATAGCCAAACGCTTTCCTCCCACAGTTTACTATATCATTTCGTATGATAAATTCTATGCACGTTTTCAGCTTGAATTGAATAAATCTATACTATTAATAGAACCACAAAATTTGGTTGCCAAATTTGCAAAAGGCCATCACAAAGACCACTTAGCAACCTTTACATTGCAAAAGAAAAACAACTTAATAAGATTTATTAATATGACAGAACAACATAATAAGAATTACAATATGAAAGTTTTTGAGAAAAAAAGAACTGACTGTCCTATTGCCCGATACTGCAGTTTCTATTGTCACGAGCTTCTATATATGACGACGGCGTCAGCCCTAGATCATACATTTTAACAACCTTCTACTAGATCTTCTACTGTCCGTGAAGGCCGGTTCAAAGACCACGTTCAGGAAGATCAAAGGCACAAACAATTGATCGAAGCTACGACGGAATACAAACAGATTTCTTCGGCCATTTTCTCCTGAAAAAAAACAGTTTGAAACCTCTAGCCAGTTTTTATTCGTTCAGTTTAAGATCTGTTAATTTTCTATATATTTTTAAACAATTCTTCTAGCTGTTCGAGTATCTTCATGTTTTATTATGATTAATAAGAAGAAACTAAATATATACGTTTTTATTCAAAAATTACACATATATGATATATGTTAGGAGTTGATTTTGGCTTTAATTAATTCAAGATATACTCAGTATATCAATTGCATGTCTTTCCAAGATTCCCATTCTTGTAATGTAATGCCTGTACTTTCTTGCTTTTGGTTTTACTATCAATTGATTTAACATCTTAAATATCTCCAAATGGTCAGAAAGTAGTACTCAAAGATTTCAGTTGATTAATAACCGAAGTTATTCCTGTCTGGCAAAGCGTTATGTAAAAACACTTGTCATGCATGTTATACAGAGACCGAGTATGCTATATTTAAACATATATATTATAGTATAATACCGATAATAGATAATAAACAGGAATTTGAAGTTGGCGGAAAAGCTCACAAACGTTAGTCACAGCTTGAAAAAAACCCATCCCAGGCTCAAAGAATATTTGTTACATCCGGATTGTTCCAACATTAATATTCAGGCTAATAATTCAGATAGTATTATCACCGTGACTGTTACTAATTTGTACCGAAAATTATTTTGCTGAAGTCTGAATTTGAGTTTCAAGCTACTTTTGTAAAAATGTAATCATTGTCATATTAATATTACACCAAACTTCCACTGCTTCAAATAATTCCCATAGCTTTGTACATTGGACAAAAACATTGGAATTACTTATGTATATAGACATTATTTTATCAATTTGAAACTAACAATGTAGTTGTACAAAAAAAAAAGAATATAGGATTGTTTAGAGAAGCTGCGATTCAAAAAAATGTTTATGCCCTAGTATATTTACTTTCATTGTATTTCATTCAAACAATGTTATAATAATATATTGTTAACAAAGCTAAACAATCGGAAGATGCTAATAATGAAGAAAAAAACCTATTTTAATGGATTGAGAAGAAATGTGGATTTGTTTCTCCAGAATGTGTTTGAACGACTGTGTTTGACGGTTTAAAGTTTGCTTGCTTTTGTTTAAGTGCAAAGTTGCACAATAAGTTAAAAGTTGCACAATAAGTTATCTGCGTTATACAATAAGTTATCTGCGTTATACCCTTCACTTTAAGCGTTTTCAGCCCTCAAGCATACCGCTGGATCTCTGGAAGAAGTAACATTCTTGTACAGTAGTTTATATTAAATTGTATATTTTAGATTAATATGTAATTTACAAATTTCGAGAAACATCGTAATGTGTGAAAAGAAACAACAAATATAGGTAAAGGAGTGAAATCTCAATCTAGGTTCTTTTTACGATCCTTGTAAACTGCTGTGCTTCAACGTTAATTAAAAAAACATAATGAATTAGCAATTCACGTGTATTAAACCACCTTAGGTACTAAGAAAGCTCATATCATTACTGAGTTTCTTAAAAATGAACCCGTTATGTTTAATAGCAAGTATATTTCATGCTGCCCGATTATACAAGACCTGTATATCTTTTCTCTTTTAAAGCAGACAATAATCCTGTAACTGTAATGCAGATAAAGCAGTTTGGATGCGTAAGAAGTAGAGGCCCTAAGCGAACTGCAAGATTATCCATTTCACTAGAAAGTAAATTGATTTGATGTTGTTATAACTCAAAGACTTTAGATTAGGTCTTTCACGAGCATCTTGAACATCAGGCAAAACGTTATATTTTAGGTAATATATTAAAACGGAATAAATTTTCCAAGAAATGTTAGCAAGAACGTTATTTATTCTGTTAGCTGTTCTATTTACTTGCATGGGATACTCGTCACTATCGAATGGCTTCATAATGGTTAAGTTATGATCTAGTTGTGATTACCAATATAACAGTTATCTTTTTTTATTATTGTTCCAATGACCAGAAAGAAATCTTAATAAGCACTTTTAGAATGTACCTTTAATGCGCATCAGAATATTCACATTTATTTTGGTAATTAATATTAACTTCTGACCAAAGCAATCTACCTAATTAGATCAAAACTAAAACTCAACCCGATAATGAGTATAGTTAAATACATTTTGTTTGTTTAGTTAAGTACAAAGCTGCACGTGGGCTATCCGTACTGGGCCCACCTCGAATATAAAAACCCAATGTTTAGAGTCATAAGCCTTTAAACGTACCGTTGAACCACTGGGGAGGAGTGTTAATTGAATATGTTTTTCTTATATTTTTGTTTATACTAATTAAATGCATTGTTTCATCTTTTGGGCACCTTTTCGTTAGCGATATTTTTGGCCGTAATATTAGATTTGATCATAATTCTAAGTACAAATGTTCTGTGTTTGTTTCTTAATAAATATAATATCGAGTTTTTCATCAAAAAGTGGGTCAAATTAATTTTGAACCTGCGATTATAAACTAATAGAAGCCCCCCAGTGGTACAGCGGTATGTCTGCAGACTTACAACGCTAGAATCCGGGTTTCGATACCCGTGGTGGGCAGAGCACAGATAGCCCTTGTGTAGCTTTGTGCTTAATTACAAACAAACAAACTAATAGAACAAATCTATTATTAGATACGATCAAGTTCTACGTTTCCATATCTTTATTTCGATGGTTTCTTGCAATCCAAAATAGGTCATTATAAAAAATATTCACCAAGATTTTTCGATCTATTGCTGTGAAACCTGGCGATTAGCCAGCGTCGGCATAACAGTACAATCGTAGACCTGCAGATCCCCAGTTCGGCGCCTTGAATTACTGCTAGAAGGAGGACGGGACGTATTATATGCTCTGAGTGGATAATCTGACTGCACCACACCTTTATCAAAAGTGATGACGTAAACGAAATCGGGGAAATATCTTATGACGTCAAACGTGAAGGGTAAGTTTTAGCACAAAAGTAGTTACCTTATCTCGAGTGTAAAGCCTATAACTATTAAGAAATGTTTCTGATGTGCTACTGTAGTTTTGTAGAAACGTTTTACCTATTTTTATATCAACGACTGATTTAAATGAGTTTTGAAAACCAATCAGATATATTTTCATAATTTCCTTTTACAGTAAATCATTACAGACAACACACAAACACAAAATGGCAAGTGAGGTGTTAAGGTTATTAATTGTGGGATTAAATTTACTAAAATTTCATAAACTTTTCATCCGTTCCCGCCTTGATTGCTAGCGTCCCCCACTTGGACAGCGTTAAGTTTACGGACTTACAACGATAAAATCTGAGGTTCGATTCTCCGCGGTAGACACAGCAGATAGCCCAATGTGGCTTTGCTGTAAAACATCCAACCAACAAACTTGATTACAAGCATTATACGTTTACATGTGTGTGCGCGCACGTTTGTGAGTAAGCATTCAGTTTTTTGTGAGATTCCGAAGTCACTCTATTCGTATAAGAATGTTGTATGTAAACTTTGGGGAGATTTGAATGATGTACCTAAAATGAGCCCCCCAGTGGCACAGCGGTATGTCTGCGGACTTACAACGCTGGAATCCGGGTTTCGATACCCGTGGTGGGCAGAGCACAGATAGCCCATTGTGTGGCTTTGTGCTTAATTACAAACAAACAAAAAAACCTAAAATGATGAAACTTCTTTATCCCTATTTTTTCTTTCGTGTTTTATTTATCGTGTTATTATTATTATTATTATCGGGGTAAATCTATGCAGCAAAATGTATGCATGATCACAATTTCTGTAAAGCAGTTATTATGAAAAAAAAAGTTTTATAGAAACACAGCTTGTATTTGCAATGTGGTGTAAGCATATTCTATATTCTTGCTCTAACTAACTGTAGTAGCTTGGGTTGATATACCAATAGTTATGCAGTATCGTTGACTGATGTAGTCTTGAAGTTATTATATTTATAATTGTAGAATGTTCTCTTGATTTAGACATTTCTATTATTGATTGCCTAGAGAGAATTTATACGCCATGTAATGAGCGCGTGTCTTAATCTCTGGAATTTTCTTGAAAGTTTAAGAAACGATTTGAGCGCTATAAAATTCAAATTATAACAGATTATGTTTTTCTTTCATTAGTCTGTTATAGTGAATGAGTTTGGTTAGTCAATGTATGCGTTACTTTCAGCAATTTTGTAAATAGAAAGGTTACAATAATGAGAACATTCTATTCTAATCAATAATCGAATTTGTGAGAAACGTTATCTAAAATATCAATGCGATTCAAAGAATTGGTATGTGAATAGAAACAGTTTGTAAAAACTCTTTGATTCAAAAATGAAACAAGTGTTCAGCCAAATCTCAATTAAAATTGGTTAAGTGCCGAGATTTTAGCCATGTTTATGAAAAAGGAATATTTCTGTTTGTTACAATTAAGAATTTGTTTGCTAAGAATTTTCACGCGAAACTATACAAGGACTAGCTGCACATAGCCATCCTTAATTTTGAACTGATAAACAAGAAGGAAGGCAGCTAATTAACAGTACCAACCATCAACTCTTGGGCCACTCTTGTAGGACTGAATAATGGGATTTGACCCTTATATTGTACCCACGGCCCCAAAAGTATGAAGTGCATTTTTTGGATACAATAGATCTTCAGTTTCACAGTCTCGGGCACGTTACACACATGCCACGCCCGGTCCACGTGTTATAAGAGTTTGAACAGGCCTAGTCGTGCTTGCATTGGGTTGAATACATTAAGTATGTTATCAAACCACCAAGTTTTTATTTTTGAAATGTCCGTGAAACACTTGTCAATCTAAAGAAGAATACACCTCAAAGTCTCCTTCGTAATATTTAGTGTCATATTTAGGAGTGACTGTCAGTTCGACGATTGGCCCGAAAATGTGTAGGACATCTTGTATTATATATCACTCGACCAAGCCCATGTACCAAGTTTTCGAACCTGCGATTCCTCTCATACTGAGCAGGATTACTATCGCAACGACTATTCATCAATAGGATAAACTAACCTCCGTCTAACGTCGCCCTTACACGTAGGAGACACAAATTCCATCATTGCAGTGGCTAGATGGGATTCTGCATCGCAATACTATACGAAATGAATAAGAGTTCTTGGCCTCAGTTGCTGTCTTTTTTTTTCTACATAACTAGCTAGTTTCAATGTGATATTGTTGTTTTAGTGCACAATTCCTTTTGAAAAATGATGCTGTTTTCCTAGTTTTTGTGATTTTTTTGGGTTTTACTCATTTTTAGCAGAAAGCATAGAGAATTATATGTTGATCCAAGCGTCCAAACTGTATTTCAACTTTTTGGTTCGTGGCAACATTTGTCATCATTAGGTCTGTACAATAGGTCATAGGTACTTTTGGCACTCCAACACCATATTGATACAGTTGTCCACTCTATACCCTTTCTGAAACCTTTCCTTTTACATTTGAAATTATAGGTTCAACTGCAGTTATAGAGGCATCTTAACACTAAAATGATTAACTATCGATAATATTAATTATTGGAAAGATACTATAATTATACTAACTGTAACTGTTTGGTGGACTCTTCTTATCTTCCCATTTACTGTTAGTGAATTTTACTGAGACCAATGTCAGTGTAATAAGGAAGCTATTGCATAGAAATATTGTCTTTTTTCATCAGTTTAGTGCACTCATTGAAATCGGGGGTACAAAGCTACCATTCGTGGGATTATGACTGAACGCCTCTCAACGTTATATAAAGTAGTTCTAAGGGTTAATTAATTTTTACTATGTTGTAATGCTAGAAGTATAAGAAATAAAACAGATGGCCTTAGAGCACTGGTAGGAACGGAGGATTTTTATATAATGAGAATAATTAAAACGTGGTTGAATGTTGACAGAACTTGCATTGAAATACAGGGTTATAGGTTATTAAATATGGGTAAATTACTAAGGAGAGGAGTGACTTTATATGTAAAATGTAAGTTACATCCTGTTGAAGTTCGGGATATCAAAGATAATAGCAAGGAGATTGAATCCATTTGAATGAAAAACTATAATAAGGTTAAGATTTCAGCTGTTAATGAGATCATAATTAGGGACGATTTTAATTTTAAACATATAGATTGGGATATGCTAGAATCAATTCATGAAGGAGAAATGTTTTCTGAAGCTGTTCAAGATGCTTTTCTTCATAAGATGGTCAAGGAACGTACTAGAAACAATGCTATTTTATATTTATTGTTTATTTCTAATATAGAGATTGTTGAGAGGGTGGAAACTGGGGAACATCTGGGTGCAAGTGATCATCGCTCTATTAGGTTCGATGTTTTGCTGCATATGGAGATCAGGAATAATATTTTGATTACAAATTTCAAAAAAACTAATTTTGAAGGTATGCGACAAAAATTATCTGTTGTGATTTGGGTAGCTGAATTATTTAGACACTGATCAAATGTGGAAAATCTTTAAAAATAAAATTTTAAAGGTTCAAGATAAACATGTTTCTTATAGAAAGAAAAGAGTGTCTGAAAGTAAAAATCCAAGATCGCTCACAATATGGATAAGGAATAAAAGTAAAGAAATGCATCATAAATTTAAATTAATTGGTATGATGGGAGATTCAGAAGATTATAGAAGATCAAGAGAGTTGGTCAAACAGGAAATTAGAATATCAGAAAGGATGTATGAAGAAAGGTTGGCTGAAAATGTAAAAATTACCAGTAAGGATTTTACATTAAGGGTAAATAAAATGTTATGATGGGAGTAGGGCTTTTAAGGGATGATAAAGGAAAGCTCGTATCTGATGATTATTAGGTGGCTGGGTTATCAACTTTTGCTTTTTATTCAGCTTTTACTGATGAAGATTTAAACAATATTCCACATCTTGAACAGTTGATAGTCGGAAACAAGATTGAACAAGATGATCACATTAATTCTGAGCTTGTTAAGAAAAATTAGGAAGTTTAAAAAATCATAAGGCTCCTGGCCATATAATATTTGCCCAAGGGTGTTGAAGGAGGTTAAGGATTGGATGTGTGAGCCACTTGCTACTATTTTTGTATGTCTATGAATAGTGGGCATGTGCCAAAGGATTGGAAGTTGGCTAATGTTACTCCTTTTTTTCAAGGGAGGTGATAAATATTGTCCCTGTAATTACAGACCTATTAGTCTTACGTCAGTTGTGGGAGAAGTTTTTGAAAGTCTTATAAAAGATACTTTGTAAAGTTATGTAACAAAGTTTATAATTTTATTGGGTAGTTAACATGGTTTCGCTAAGGGAAAATCTTGCCTTACAAATCTTTTGACATTACTTGAAAAGGTTACTGCTTATGTAGATGAGGGTAAAGTCTTGGGTGTTTCTGGCTGTGATGATGATGTTGTTGTTTTACAAAAGTTCAGTGAGTTGGGCAAATAAATGGCAGATGGCTTCTGAGTATAATAAATGCAAGATAATGCATGTGGGTTATCATGATTTGAATTAAACGTATAATTTGGATGATAATATTTTTCAACAACCTTAACAGTGTTATGGAATAAAAGGATATTGGTGTAGTGGTTGATCAGTCTCTTAAGCCATCCAAGCAGTGTGCTGTTGCTAGAGCAAATAGAATTTTAGGTTGAATCTACAGAAATATTGAAAACAAGTCTACAGAGGTTATTATTTCATTGTATAAATCACTGGTTATGTCACATTTGGAGTATTGTGCTCACTCTTGGATTGTTTACCTTAGGAAGGATATTGAATTGTTTGAAAGGGTTCAGAGGAGGGTAACTATGATGATACCTGGGATACAAAGGTTGTCATTCGAGGTTAAGATCTCTGAAATTGTTTTCTCTTGAAAAAAAAGAAGAAGAAGAGTTAGAAAGGATCTGATTGAGATATTTACGATTGTTAAGGGAATTGATAGTGTTGATGCATCATCTTTTTTTCTTACTTAATAGTGAGAATGTTATGACCAAGGTGCACAAATATAAATTTTGACAGTCATCTTCAGCTAAGAGAGTTTTTCTTTTTTTAACAGGATAGTTGGTCTATGATCGGGTTGCCTTCAAATGTTATGGGAGCAGTACATTTAAGTGAGTTTAAGGGAAGGCTTGATAAATATATGAATAATAAGGGCTGGCTTTGAGGTTTTTTAAATATTTTTAGTTTAGTTTTGTGGATGAGACAGCTCGGATGGACCAATATGTCTCTTGTTCCTAAACATTATATTATGAGACTACGAGTTTCACTGTACGACTTTTCTTGTCTGAGAAATGAGGATACACAGGGTCGTTTGTAGTTTCCTATAAATTCCTAAACAAAAGACGATATATTGAATGAAACATACAACATAGGCTAAAAGAACAAGACTGTGTGTAGAGACAGTTGGTTAGTGTATATTTTCATTGGAAGATTCATCTAAGGGAGAACGCTAGAGCTCAGTTAAAGTTCTAAAATAGATTATTTGGAGGAAAAAATACTTTCCGTGTAAGCGAATTAGGCTGAGCTACATTAGTTTAGTTTTAAGTATATAAAATATATTTGCGTAATTATATGTTGGATAAAATATATGATTTATTTAAATAAGTCATCGGTATTCGTTGGAGTGCGTGAGTTTTACAGGGTGTTTATAAGGTAACCAAAATGAATAATTAAATGTGCATGACAAATTTACAAGTTTTCCTGTTTTCTTTGGTAGAATTTGATCTGTTGGTGAATTTACGATAATTGAGTAAATTACGTTGGTCACAGAAGTCAGTGATTCTTTCGTTCATACGTCTCAGAACATGTCTGTATGAGTTCGTTAGTTGCAAATCATGGTGGCTAAGGTTGTGGAAAATACCGAATATTTTTTTTCCTGTTTCACTGTGATATTTTCAGGTGCACCGATTTTCTTAAGGTAAAAGTAGTAGTTGCTCTAAGTATAGGTTCGACAGAATTAAGTTCTACATTTTCTGCCTGACTGAATTGAAGGAAGAGACTGGATTGTAGTTTGTAGTTTAAAAATAACCACTTTATTGAACCCACAAAAGACAGAAAAACACAACTCAGTTTGTTTGTTTGTCATCAAACACAAAGCTACACAATTGGCTCTCTGTCCTGTGTGTATCCACCGCGAGAATCTAAACTCGGTTTGTAGCGTTATAAGCCTTCAGTCTTACCGCTGAATCACAAAATACACTACCTCTCTCGAAATGGCCTCAAAAAGTTTTATCGAAAATTTAAGAATGAGAGAATCAACTAATATATACATCTTTCAACAGAATTAGACTTCCCATACAATAGGATTGAACCTCCTATACAATAGAATTGGACCTCCTCTACAATAGGATTGAACCTCATATACAATAGAATTGGACCTCATCTACAATAGGATTGAACCTCATATACAATAGAATTGGACCTCCTATACAATTGGATTGAACCTCCTAAACAATAAAATTAGACCTCCTATACAACAGGATTGAATCTCCCAGATTGCATTTATCACTTAAGTCATATGGTTGCTCCTCTAAGTAAAAATAGGAATGACATATCCTCCAGATATTCCTATTCCCCAACAGGACTGGTGTTACTGACAAAACACATTAGTACAAGTTTCAATAATTCTCCAGTTACAACTTCTGTATGAGAATTCAGAAAACCAAAGAGGAATGACTCTTGACAGCATGTGACTAGCTCAAGAAAATGATCAACACATTTTAAAGCCACTTACAGGCGCATGACTCATGCCATACTAGCACCGTTTATGTGTGAACTATTTTGAAAGGAAAAGAAATATACGGTGTTTCACGTATCATATCATTACTAAGTAAAAAAATTTCTTAAACATGACATTTCTAGAAGTTTGGTATTTCTAAACCTCTACACGACACATTAGCTAAAGTTTAAGTGATTCTCCAGCTACAACATTTGTGGGAGAATTCAGAAAAACAACAGAGGAGAGAACTTTGATAGTGCATGAAATAAAGGTGGTAAGATTGACGCACCTGTCAAATTACGTTAAGAGATGAATCGTGAATTTAATATAATCAAGACACCAGTATTCCCTGACCTGATGAAGCCAAACGAAATTCTGCCGAAACGCATGTACTAAACCTACAAACTCTTCAATAAACGACCTTATAACACCAAATTTTTATTTATCTTTAATTGGACACTCAACGTTTCGCTTTACAGCCTCTTCAGGAGAGTTCCACCAAAGCACAAACCGTAACTGACACTAGAAAGCTTCAGATGGATTTAATGATAAATTCTAACCGAATCTTTAGCGTGCATTTTGATTAGAGTTTATTATTTAAACCATTTAAAGGTTTGTAGTGTCAGTTACGGTTTGTGTTTTAGTGAAATTCTTCTGAAAAAGCTATAAAGCGAAACGTTGAATGTTCGATTAAAGAAAAATAACAAATGTCCTGTTTGTTATAAGGTCGTTTATTTCTAGTATTTAGATGTCTTTTATATACCAATATGCACTACAGAAATTAAATAAAGACAAACTCTTCATTAAAAGAAAACAACGTACCAAACTTCTGCTTAATAGATTGTTAGTAGAAAGTATATAGTTTCTTTTTAATGACGGCTAAAAAAAGGATTTAAAGTTTCAAAATATTATGATGTGCATATGGACCACTGTTGTATGATTTTTTTATCTTACATGTTTTGAGATTGGTAGTGTAGTACTAAGGTATGAAACTACCTTGCTGGTTATTTGTTTTTTTTACGACATTTCATTCCAGTCCAGAGGGCTGGCGGACCAACAGAGGGTTACGCCCTCTCAGTGGCCAGGAGATGTAGAAGTACACAGTGGAAATAAGCAACGAGAGATGAGTAAGTGAGACCAGGTACTGAGATAAATGTGTGGTGAAAGATCAGGCATCGGAGTTGCATTGTAGTCGGGATGATCAGGTGGCAAAGACATAAAGTAGAGGTTCAGGAGATGATCCGTCGGAGGTAAGAGTTTGTGAGGGGTATTCACCGAATAGGATAGGATTTCGTCGAAGATAGGGTTGTGATGCTCGAAGCAGCAGTGAACACACTTCGATGTCCGACTTAATAACATTCCTATTACCCTATCCAATACAGTTACATATCTTGGAGTTACCTTTGATTGCCATCTCACTTGGAAAACACACCTGGCCATCCTACACACGAAGGTTAATTACCGGCTTCGTTTACTTCGCCGTCTCCGTGGTTCATCCTAGGGTTTGAATCCACAACTCCTTTTATCTTCCTACCAAGCTTTTGTCCGACCCTGCCTCACCTATGGTCATGTTGCCTGGATCTCTGCTCCATCTTCACTCTATCATCGGCTGGAAGTTTTGGAACACCACGCTTTACGTATAGCCTTTCAATTACGTCGTTACAGTCCTACACAGGAATTGTACTCTCTCATCTGCCTCACCTATGGTCATGTTGCCTGGATCTCTGCTCCATCTTCACTCTATCATCGGCTGGAAGTTTTGGAACACCACGCTTTACGTATAGCCTTTCAATTACGTCGTTACAGTCCTACACAGGAATTGTACTCTCTCATCTCTTCCCTCCCCCGCGTGAACTACGAGTGAAGGCCAAAATTATTATTCATTATTATATAGTGAACCAATAATTTGATGGTGATATTTTAGTTTTGGTAATGTCGTCATCAGACATAATAATGGTTTAAACACTATTTGTTTATCAAGTTGCAGAAACAACATGTTATGATGTGAGCTAGATTAAGTTGGGGAAGTGTAACTTTTTTTAACTTTATCTAAGCCGTTTACAAATCAGAACAATTACAGAGTCGACGAACCAGCAAGTGCTGGCTTTCATTTCTCTTCTACTGTATGTTGCCTCCCGTTTACCTCTTTCAATACGCCGATGACATAGCTCTCCTTGCCCTTTGTTCTACAATGGTCACCCTCAACAAAGTCCTGCAGAAAGCCGTCAACTATTTTCTTTCCTGGTGCAGACACTGGAGGCTTACCTTTCACCCTCACAAAACCAAAGCTATTTTCTTTGGCCCGACTCGCCACAAGTTTCGTCCATGCCGAAATCCACTTCTGAATATAAAATAGCTTTATAAATTATAAAATCAAATTACTACCCCAAATGTTTCTCTTTTGTGTTTGTTTACGTATTTTATACTGTTCTATATTTATTAAGTATTTTAACGAATTAAAACGAACCGTAAATTTAAAAAATTGAAGAATAAAAGTAAAGCAAAATGCATGGTGCTATATTAACGACACTATAGCTGCAATAACCGGTGCAATTTGTCCAATAACACGTCCGAAAAGGCAGGCTGGAGTACGACAGACATAATAGTAATATTTACGGAGTTTTTAACTCACTCTTTAATAATCTAAACTACTCTAGGTATGTGAATAATATTATGGCATTCCAATGTGTGTTTTGTTTTAACGCAAAGCTACACAATGGGCTACCAGCGCTCTGTCGATCACGGGAATCATACACCGGATTTTAGTATTGTAAGTGCGTAAACTTACCGCAAACTCACTGAGGGACTGGTCGAGTTTAAAGATAAGATAGAGAGAGAGCTTCAGTTGAAACTGTGCTTGTTCTATGCATATTTGTTATAGAACATTGAACAAAATGTGTAAAAACGTCGCTGTTAAAAAAGAAAAAATAACAGCCTTTACTAAAATTCTGGTTAAGTCTATACCAAAACCTGACTCTGGAACAGTTCACACGTCGTAGTAGCTAAAAACCGATTATTACAGTAAACACTCATTTTAGTTACATAATGAAAAGTATAGTTCAAAAGAATAAATGAATACAAACAGAAGCCATTGTCTCATTAATGATTCTACACGGAGCCTTGTTTGTATAAGACAGTGTAGTATGCGTGATGTTTGGATACTGATTCCACTAAAGTTTATTTCAGGCTTTAGTGTACCTTCTCCCACTCACACATCTCGAGTGGGAGTGCGTGCTTTGCCACGTGAAAGCAATAACTGCGACGTAAGCACTTGCCCTCCATTTTAGAAAACGCGATGCAGTAGTCTGTTGGCTAGAAACTATGAATGTGTTTAGTTTTCTATTCGTATTATCCACACTACAAAAAACTGATAATAACGAATATATACAATTTAAAATTGACACATTCACTCTTAGCTTCATGAAAGAATAATTAATGAAAATAGAAATAAAACAATGATCGTTTGTTTGTTTGTTATGAATTTCGCGCATAGCTGCACGAGGGCCATCTGCGCTAGCCGTCCGTAATTTAGCAGTGTAAGACTAGAGGGAAGGCAGCTAGTCATCACCACCTACCGCCAGCTCTTGGGCTACTCTTTTACCAACGAATAATGGGATTGACCATCACATTATAACGCCCCCACGGTTGAAAGGGCGAGCATGTTTGGTGTGATAGAGATTCTGTTCAGTAAGAAAATACCAATTTGTTGACTTGTCTTGAACTTAGTAATCAACTTATCAATATCTACATTCCGAGATATTGATGGTGAAGAATTTTATGAATAATTACATCAGTATTCTAACTGTCGTGAAGTTTCAAGAGTTTTGGTAAAACAAGTAATAATTTTTATTCCTAAATATTTAGGTTTTATTTATTAATATGTCTATCTTAAACTATTCAAGATGTTTCTAATGAAAGTAAAACTGATGTAATATTCTAAATCACATACATTTTATTATATCACCTAATTCCCTTGTGTTGGAAAAACGAAATAAAAAATACGTTTTTATTGTTTCTTGATATGCTATCAGTTGCTCTACGCACAGTACACCCATAGAAACAGATAAACAGAAGGGACTTAGATACCAGCAGTTGGAGATATATATATTTCAGAAGAGGTGGATAAGGTGTAATAACCGGTTACGTCACAATCATAATCAAACTTGAATACTCAGAGTTTTAAACGTATTTCTAAATCCAGCTCAGTACATAGTATGTATAAGGTTGTATCGTGTAGAGTCGAATGCGGTCCAGTGGTGATTCTCCAGCACTGTAGATCCGAGATTCGTGCCCCGTTACCGCAAAAAAAGATTGCGCTCCGCGCTTTGGGACCATGTATGCGTTATAAGAGTGACAGTCAAATCCAACTATTCGAGCAGAGTAGCCCACGGGTTGGCGGTGGGTGGTACACGAAATACATTAAACAACGAATCTATTATCATCTTAAAAATGCAAAATCTGAAATAATGTCCATGAACCTTCCCCATAAATATTACCCAAAGGATTCAATGATCTGGTATATTAACGTGCACTCGATCGTAATTTGTTACTTCTGGTTCATATAAAAAGACAGTTACATTATGTAACTAAGTTAAAATCGTTCATGTAGCTACATTCGCTTAAAGAATGTTTTTTCATGAATTATAACTGGTTTCATTGGGTGTTGATATATAGGAGAAATCTGTATATGAGCATATTTAATCTATCATGTTAAACTTATTTTGAGCCTCCCCCCCCCCCTCCCTTTCAAAATACAACTTGCAATGTTCCAATATCATTGTTGTTTTTGTACTTTCCGTCATCTGACTTGCAAAAACTACACTTTGGCCTATGCTATATAGCCCTATAAAGATTTGAAAAAGTCTGTAGCAATACACTTTTCTGACTGATTGTACATAAGCGCGTATACTACGTTTTTAACCCAGGCTATATTATTGGATACCTGTCCGAAGTTGACGAATAATTCAAAAGTAGAATAATAACTGCTGATGTCGAATTTACTTCAATAAATATCCGAAATGGTTGACTTTTATATACATCTTTATGCATTGTCTGGATAAAAAGATGAGACAAGTTAATATCCATATTTGTCTTTTTTGTTGAATTTTCTAGAAACTAATTGTCTTCGTAAATTCACATCAAAATGTCAAACCATGTTTACTAAAAAGCTAATAAGTTAAGCTAAACTTCGATTATAATTACAATAAGTACTGAAATATTAATTTCCACCGTTTTTTGGAATATTTACTATTCACTTGGGCTAGATTCATTTTTGAAAACATATAGGGGTGTACCAGGATGTTTATTGGCGTTAGGTTTAAATATCTTATTATTTTTTTAAGCTGCAGGTTTTTATGGTATATGATGATAAAAGTTAATATTATCATAAGGTGTCCATAGCTATTAGACTGTTCCAGACACAAGGAATGGCCTATGTACATGTTTTTTTTTTTTTATACTGTACTTTTTTGATAAGTGACTGTCTCTGTTCCACCTGGTTTAAATAAAAATTTCATGTCAACATTCATTTCCTATTTTTTATACATTGTTTGTTTTTAATTATGCACAAAGCTACACTATCTGCCCACCACGGGTATCGAAACCCGGTTTCTAGCGTTGTAAGTCCGCAGACATACCGCTGTGCCACTGGAGGGCCTCATACATTGATCTCTGACCCAAATTTTGCACCGTTTTTCATGACCTATTATCTTCCACTGTTTCTGCGAACTTACAACGCTAGAAACCGGGTTCCGATACTCCTGGTGGGCAGATCACAGATAGCCCATTGTGTACCTTTGTGCTTAATTCCAAACAAACACCTTCCAAAGAAATAGAAAATAATAACCTCTCCTCTTTCTAATAGTCCTACTTTTTAAATATCAAAATTCATTAGTTTCAGAAGTCTACAGAAATACACACTCCAACCTACTCATACCATGGTCAGATGCTAACCACAAAATAGGCGTTAACAAAATCTCTACAATTCCAAAACCGTATGTAGCAGCATTCAAGCTAAATTAGAACAAGAACAACAACGCCTCTTTGAGTGCTTTACTGATAACTACCCTACTTGTAACATTGTAAAACACATTCTTAACAGATCCGAAAAGAACAATGAACCTGATATAGACTTCAGTAACATTATATGTTGCACTTTGCCTTTTTTTATCTGAGATTTTCTAATAAGATAAAACGAATTTGGAGCTTATTGTGTTAAAAATATGAATTAAATGCTAACACGAAATTTGTATTTTAAACCAGGTTGAATACAGGCAACCACTCGACAAAAAAAAAGTACAGTAACAGAACTGTCAGTAAAGTAATTTATAAAACATAATACATTTTATATAACGCTATCTATGTTGGTGAAACAAGAAAAGCCTAAAAACATGAACACAGACCCCTCCTTGTGTTTGAACATTCTAATAGTTGTGGACATTTTATGATAATACAAACAGTCACAACCACAGACCATGAAAGTGACCCTGCAGTTAGAGAAATTACAGAAGCCTTAATAATAGGATATACTAAATCCAACATCCTAGTACCCTCTATATGTTTTCGAAAGTGGATTTAGCCCAAGTGAATGACCCGTAACCCAAAAAATGACCTCTTCCCGTTGGCTATTTGGCCTTTACACATCCTGTAATACATGATTTGACCACATATTTTTTTCCAGTTGCACTTGAAAACGTTCAGTGAAACATCGTGGTTTTTCCTTATTTATCAAAATATTGAGAAAGTTATTCCATTTCCGGATTTCTATTTTAAAAGTTATTATTACACCATAGATGATGAAAGTGTACACAATACGGATAACAAATAAGCCCCAAACCGGATTTTATGTTAAAGCAAAAAAAAATCTTTAGGTTTCACAACATCAGACTATGAATAATTTCAACATGCTAGTTCGAAAACCGGAGTAAATGTTTGTTTTCATTATAATTCAACTTCACCAAATTCTTTGAAGTGTTTTGTTTAGTTTGTTTGTTTAGAATTAAGCACAAAGCTACACAGTGGGCTATCTGTGTTCTGCCCACCACGTGTATCGAAACCAAATTTCTAGAGTTGTAAGCCCGCAGACATACCACTGTGCCACTGGGGGCTCTTTGAAGAGGCTGATTCACATTAAAAAGTGGATTTAGGGAAAAAGTAAACAACACAGTATATAAGTTAAAAAACATACATTTTCCCGTGTCCTAATTTTCTTTTCTTTTTTTTTTGGGGGGGGGGTGATTTTCAATGTACTTGGAAATTACAAAGCTGTATAGCCAAAAATTTCAAACAGCAAATCTTTTTACTATAATGGACATAGGGTGTATGTCAGTATATAAGTATGTAAGCAAAACTCCTGCGCCATCTATTGAATGACACCAGAAACAGAAATCCATAAACAATTTCGTACTTTGGATATTCAAGATTCAGACAATTAGAAAAACAACTGTTGTATTTGCAACAACCATTTCTTTATAATAGAACAAAGTTTTAAATAAAAGCACTCGCCTCCCAACAAGAACACGACTTTCACTAGGAGTATGCGTGAGGGTTTAACTATATCTTCAACTATATCTTTAACTGGAATAAAAAAAATAGTTTTTCAATAAACAGTACCATTTTAAATACATAAAAACATTACAGTACATATATATATATATAAGTAAAACTTATGAACATTTTGAGCTCTGTACATTGAATAATTTTGATGCAACAAGAACACACCCCGAATACTTTTCTCGTGCAGTACTTCCCAGAAAAAATAATATTTTTTTAAGAAAACTTTCACTTTCATCAATATTTTTCAATGAGGTTTGAATACTACGATTAATAATTACTAGCATAAACAGCATCCCATAGGGTGGCGTTTCTGCTAGTAAGGCTAATGTATATTCAAATCTAGTTTGTATTAATATATAATACCGGATTTTTTGGAACATGAAGGACTTGTTCGTTGTTAGTATTGTTCCATATTCTAAAGCTGTTGATGGGGGGAGGGATGGTTTAAAATCCAGGCTATAATTTATTGGGCCAAAGAGTTTTTGAGACTTACCGATAGAAGTATGATCAGAAGAATTAATGATCAGAAGTAAACCTGTTCAAAAAGGGTACAATGTTTATGGGTACAAGTGAACTTAAAACAACAACAACAACAAAAAACACGCTTTATTTCATGAATCGAAACCAAAGAATGATCTAATTTTTCTTCTTTTTTTAAAAGGAAACCTTAACGCTCATGATTGGCAAAACTGAAAATTTAGGCACAATGGAACTCTTGAGCTACGCTTATATTAATATGACAACCATTAAAGAAATCAGAATTGTTATTCTGTAGAAATTGGAGATAGGTTTATTCAACTTATATATTAACAAGGTTTCTTCAAAAAAACAAAAAAACTGTTCAAATTAAAATACAATATAAATACAGTGCTATTATGATAATATGAATTATCCGAATAAATAATCTTCAAATCAGAAAAAGATAAAACAGGGTATTTCTGTACGTATGTTATTTGGATTGTTAGTTTTAAGATAATACAAAGATTCCTACACGTTGTTTCTGTTTTTAAATTAAACAACTGTTATAAGATATCCAACGTACTTATACTGTTTCAAAACCTCAGTATAAAATTGCTTGTTTATTTTACTTTAAAGCGCAAAGCAGAACAATGGATTATCTGCGCTGTGCCCATCACAAGGGTCAAGACCCGGATTTAGCGTTATAAACCTCAAGCTCTCCGCTGATCCAAAGGAAGCTAAATATGCCTTTTTTGTGTTAATGTTTTATGAATTTTGTGAATGTTTCAGAAGGAGTGAGACGATAGAACGTTATGCATTTTAAATAACACCATTTTAATAAATTATAACTGCTAAATTAGTTATTCAATAAAATAATCCCTCTAACCAAACCAGTTTTCAGTTTATGCTTTTTATCCAATTCATATACAGCCTTTATGCAAAATTTAGGTCAAATCCCTCCCATGCCGAGACAGCACTTAAGAACCAGTGCTGAACTTAGGCTTTATGGGTATAAGCGGATGCGAATGGTGACACATTCCCCTGGACGTAATACCAGTCCATCGCACGTTAACCTCCCAGTTGATAGTTTGTACCCATTATTCAGCTGAGTAGACCGGGGTAAAGTGTCTTGTTCAAAGTCGCAACAGTATGTCGAAATGAAGCCTAGATGAACCCCCAACCGTCTGACTAAGAATCCAAAGCCCAAAGTTGTTGAACCACACTGCCACTAATACGTGCTACTAAATACAAGAAAATCCCTCCTCTGGTTTAGTCTATAATCAGAAAGTTCTATGAACCATCTGACAAATTCTTTGAAGTTGAAGCTAACCTGTTGTGCACAGGCATAGCTTGAAATATATATATATATGAACACGATAGAAACATTTACCAATCACTGTTCTGTGTTCAAAATGATATTGTCAAAATAACAGCATTTGTTTTTCTGAAACTTAATCGACTGGTGCATCACATTGGTAGTTGGATCTCACATACATGTTCCCTGGTGGGACAGCGGGAAGTTGACGGACGTACAACACTAAAATCCGGGGCTCGATTCGCTGCGGTGTACACAGCACATAGTCCAATATGGCTTTACTCTATAAAGAAAGAAACAAACTCAAATATATATATGTACGTTGCTTCAAACAACTGAAGCATATGTTACATTTTTGTTTATTTTTTGCCTTCAATTACCCGTCACTATACATTGATAATTTTAGATAGATGACATTCTAAATGTATAATGTAAAAGAACATTATTAAATTATAACTGTTACTTTTATATATTTTAAATAATATCACCATTTATTTCATTAGACATGTGAAACCTCTCTAAGAGGTTCAACCAATGAACGCACAGATTTAGTATTCTGAACGATACATTCAACAATAAGTTGTTCTAATTTCGCCATTCTAAAACTACGTTATTGTTTGCTGTTCGAGAAGGCACTATATAAAGAGAAGCAACATCAATCAGACACAGCACTATATATCTTCTAATTATTATATATAAATTATTCATAGTCTGATATAACACACTAGATATAAATGTACTTTAATTGCAGTCTTGTATTTATTCGTTCCATTGAATTTTTGGTGATATGTATGCTATTTCCTTCTAGATATGGATAGACATATCTATAGCAACCATTTTTCAAACCTGTAAGTTTAAGGGCACTTGATATTAACTTAATTTTATAGCCACAAGAAAATAAGCATTTGATCAAGCCAACGTTTTATATTTCGAATTTAATTTGTATTTAGAGTTTGACGGGAATAAAAACGGCCACTTGTCTGTTACAACTTCTAGCGAGGTAAAACTTAGCTTCAAAAATTTTAGGCTTTCTCAACACATTAGCAGATAATGCAGACACTTTATTGAACTATGGTCAAGAATAGTGTGATACAATTATGTAAGTTCCCACTTCAATACAATTAGACTAAAGGTGACAGTATTAGTATTAGGTAGAAGAGTTGAGATTCGGGTAACTAAAACAAGGTAACAATAAATTAGTTACTTATGGAGCTACTTGTGCAATTTGCCTAATTCTGTTAAAATTATTATACAATTAATTAACGAAACAGACGTAACATTAAATTTTGTCAAGTTAATACAATTTTATTTTAGCATGAAAGCTTGAAATAATATGCTAAAAATATCTTGCAAAGTTTGCTAGGAGAAAGAATTACTGTTAATATTAGCGTTATCTCCACAGTAAACCACAAATCTTACACCACTTTACAACTGATTATAATGGGGCGAAGTTTAATTCCTGATACGTACCCCCAGTTAGAGGTTCAAAATATTGTTTCTTATCAATTGATTTTACGGTTACAAGGTCCAGAATATAATGCAATACATTTAACATCAAAATGACAGTGTACTGCCTTAACTGATGCATACATCATTGCACTATTACAATTGATATGGCTTGAACACTGCATTAAATGATACAGACACTATTGTATGATAAAAGACAACATTCTTCACAAAGTTGAACTAGTACATTTTATAAGTTTTTAAAATCTACATATTTGTATAATATATATACATTATAAAATTAATTTTCTATATTTTACCCAATTTCTAAGCAAAGTAGTATTCATTAAAATGCTTTATCTAAAACAGTTGAAAAAATAAAAAAATCTGTAGTTTCTTGCAATAGTACAGAACTATTTATTGTACAACACAATTATACTTATTACAAATATTAAAATGAACATAGAAAAAACCAGCTAATCAAAAGTTATCAAAGTTTGAACATCTAAATACAAGTAGTAGCCTAGACAGTTCAGGTGATTATTTCCAGTTGGATAAATGCATTTGTACATATAACATTTTGTGTTTTGCTTAAATAAGATTTGTCATGCCAAGAAACTTAAGATATTTTATGACTCATAATTTTTTTTATGTTTAAAATCTTGAGAATGTGCTTTTATTTCTTAACACACACCATACAACCCAGTCCATCATCTTGATATGGGTCCAAGAAAACAAGTCTTTCCAGAAAGATTTTTTTTATTAGACAAAAAGAAGATATTTGGAATTATTTTCGAGGTCTAAGTTGCTGGACCAGACCCGTGACCTAACCTGAGACCATGAGAGCCAACACATGGAGAATTTAACTTGGTCTAAGTTACTGGACCAGACCCGTGACTTAACCTGAGACCATAAGAGCCAACACATGGAGAATTTAACTTGTAAATAATGGCTGGAGACGGCTTAAATGGGTAATGAAGAAAAACTTTAATACAAGTTTAACATGACAGCAAATGTACAACG
>NW_013742352.1:0-7735 GCF_000517525.1 Limulus polyphemus | reverse complement strand
ATTAGAGATGCCACTGTGAGGCCAACAGTGACTTTGAAAGGTTTGCAAAGTTCCATGTTTGAGATGGAAGTCAGTGTTCATACATCGACAATATCTCAGACCCTACACAAAGCTGGCCTGTATGGGCGAGTGGCAAAAAATAAGCCATTAGTGAAAGAGGATCATCTTAAATCTCATATGAAGTTTGTGACCAAACATGTAAATTATATTGCAGACATGTGGCAAAGGTTTTTTGGTCAGACGAGACAAAATTTTAACTTTTTGGTCTAAGTTATGTCTGGTGCAAGCCCAACATCGCACATCACCCAGTCAACACCATCTAAACTGTCAAGCATAATGATGGCAGCATCATGTTATGGGTACTGGGATGCTTCTCAGTATTGAGGAAAAGATGGATGGTGCAAGGTACAAGAGAATCCTAGAGGAAAATCTACTTGAGTCAGCCATGAATCTAAAACTGGGTCGAAAATTCACAGTTCAGCAGCACAGTGACGTGAACCATCAGGCCAAAGCCACACTGGAGTGGTTTCAAAAAAAAAGATAGAGTGAATGTACTGGAGTGGCCCAGTCAAAGCTCTAGCCTGAATCCAATATAACATTATTGGCGAGATTTAAAGACTGCAGTCCATAAATGATTCCCAATATACTTGTCAGAATTGGAGCAATTTTGCCAGTAAAAATGGGCAAAAATTACACCATCCCATTGTGCAAAGCTGGTAGAGACCTATCCAAAAATACTTAAAGCATTAATTGCTGCCAAAGGTTCTTCCACCAAGTGTTGATGTAGGGGTCTGAATACTCATGCAATCAGCAAATTTTAATTTATATATTTTATGTTCTAACCCTTATCAACCGGAAAATATACGACATTTGGCCAGAAACATCTATAAATTTTGAACGTCAGTGAATTCTCATCAAACGTTAATATCTCTCCAAAAATATTACTGATTTCTCATCGGACACTAGTAATTTTATGAAAATATTATCTTACTTCAACGGTCCAACAATTCAATGCCTGACAATGCTAGCTATCATCCCGCCAATTATATGTACATCAACTAGAAGCTAATTCGCTGGATATCAAGGAGACTCGGAACTAGGAAGACGATTTAAGGCTATTTGTAAGTTAGTGAAATTTCTGTTTATGAAACTTGGTTCGTAATAACTAATCGTAATAGTTGCCACTGTAATATATACTGCTGTATATATATATTGAAACGTATTTGTGTCAAAACAAAAACCGTGTGAATCACTCTTGTTGGCAAATAGTGTAGATTAGATAAAATATCGGCATATTTCTAAACACTAAATCCAGGGTAAAGTTCAACTATTAAAAGTTAAATTATTTAATGCGGCTTTGGATTATTTCAAATCCTCAATACATAACAAAACGTATTTATGTGAAAAACGAAAACTGTATGTGTCGATTTTGTTGGCAAATGGTGTAAATTAAATAAAATATCGGCTTCGGACTATTTCAAATTCGCAATACGTAACAACGTTAATCACACTAATCAGGCTATGGTGTGGAAAAAACTCTCTACAAACCACACACAAAAGTAAAATTTCGATTCCAAGTGTGTGATAAAGTTCGAATTAGTAAAGCGAAACATCAAGTTAAGAAAGGATATATGCCTGGGTGGACAGACAAAATATTTACAATTCACAAGAGATTGGAGAGAGACGCCCCCCACCCCACAGTGTACAAACTGCAAGTCTACCTTGGAGAAGAATTAGATGGAACATTTTACGAATCTGAATTACAATGTGTAATCAAGTCTTCGAATGATGTATATGCTGTGGAAGAAATGAGCGTTTTAAAGTTTGAAGTTAAGAATCGTAGAAGTTCTGACTACTCCGTTGGAAGGGCATCGATCTCAGAACAAAAATGAAAGTTGAAGGCCCTAGATTTTCAAACCATGGTCAAGATAAATACTACTGGATGAAAACTGTCATTAATTAATCATGAGAAATAAAGAATCTAATAGATTTGATATGTACATTACTATTTAATACGAAATTATTTATTTATTTGCTAACAGACTAATAATAATTAATTTCGATACCAAATTATTCACTTGTAGTTCTACTGTCTTAACACTACTAGTGAAAATTTTTATATATTTATATATATTTTTAATCATTTGTTCCTTTCCTTATTATTATTATTACCATTAAGGTGTCACTTCTGTTGTTATTTACTGTTGCTAGGTGGTGAACGTTCACAAGCTATTTCATTGTACGTTTTTAATCCCGTAATATCACTATGACACTATAACATTTTACCAGGCGAAGATTTTATTTACAGGGCTGAAAACTAAGAAATAAATAACAGTGTATTTGCATAAAAAAATTAATTTTAAAGTTTATTTACAGGAAAAGCGGAATTCGTTCCTATAGCGTGAAAAGCATTCGAATTCATGTTTTAACGATCGTTCGACTAATATAGTAATAGAGCACTTGGGTGAGTAGCCTAAAGATTGAATGTACATTTAAATTAAAAGTTTAACCGTGTGATCTTATCTACTGATTTATAATACCAAATATTGCCTTTGAATATAATTAAATGGTGTAGGGAATTTATTTCTATACTCACTCAAACACAGGTAAATTGTTTATTGCAAAATCAAATACCAGTTGTTCTTATCCTATTGTTACGTCTCTGGTCGTTTGATAACTTCCCGTAAAAATTCTTCCCGAGAAACTTCAGCGATACAAGTCCTTTCTTAAATAAAACTTCTCAATACAACTTTGCAATACACTTAATTTCCACAGTCACTTTAATAACTTAACAAACGCTATAATTCACTATAATTCTCAACGAACAATTCATGCCTACTACCTCGCTTGACTCAGTTGTCCGTCTCTACCTCTGTCTGCCCTTCAATTCCATTGTTTGGCGCACTTATATACAAGAATACCGCACATCTAGGAAACACTCGAGCATTAACGAACGTTCGAGAATATCATGATGTGTTACTAGGGTCACGTGACTTCCGCTGTCGTATCACCTTGTTAAAATACCAGTTGTTATTTTGCTGAAGTATAATGTGTGAAGTAAGGCTTAGGTAAGTTGCTCTGTAAAATAACCCTACATAAAGGGTTAAAATTATACTATAATTTATAGCAATACTAGATAGGAAAATAATAAGTAATAATATTCTAATATTACTGTTTATTAAGAATTTAAAAAGCATCACCATTAAGCCTATTTTTTTTACTTCACTTAGGCTTAGCCTATTTTATATAACTTAAGTTAGGGATTACGTGGTGGATTTAAGATAATCGTGTTGGTTTTTTTAAATGAAAAGTTTAAGTCTAGCATAGTACTTGACGTAAGGCTTCTTCATAATAATTTCTGTTGTTATTTCCAACTCTATATTTATATAGTTTTCGATATAATAAAAAAAAATGAAAAACATGGGTTTTTGCTTAATGTAGCGATTGGAGGTAAGCGGAATATGATGATACCAAAAGCTACAATAGACCAAATTTCATGCCCTACATAGGCTAACATCAAGAATATTTGGTTATAGTATGAGTATCTCTTTCTAACTTAGTATTTTTATCACTTGTAGATATATTTGTCTTTGATGTTTGTTTTTTTCCCCACCACATAGCAATAGGTTATTGTACTTATAATTTTAAGCGAAACCAACATGCCCGAATTTACAAGTTAAACCTATTTATATATTATTGATACAAGCGTATAGAATATTACACAAAATATCTATTATGCGAATACGCGAGAATACTCTTAAAAAGAAAAGGCCTACCTCATAAATTAAATGATTTTTCTTAATTTATTAAAGATTTGTTTTTACTTCATGTATTAATTAGTGTTATGGAGTGTTTCATTAACACATAAAAGTTCAATAATTACTATTTTTGTTTACATTTAATATCATTAGTTCAGTTTATAATAATATTTTTACTGTTGTAATAGCTTTTGTAAGTGTGGATGGTAGCTTAATATATATATTTCATGGGACTTTTTGAAAAATGGCGTCATTTATAAGGTTATTAATGTCTAAATGCATTCAGTGCGACAAACAGGAACAAATAGCCACAATGCATTGTAGGCGAAACAGTAGGAAAAGAATAACTCATTTTCGTCCTCCCATATCCTGTCAGTAAATCTATGAAAGTATCTTTCTTGTCCAATATAAATTTGACAGTCATTATTTGTATATATTACACCCGTATTTTCTATTTGTAAACTGACTAGATTGGTCAACATCCATTTTGTAAGGAATAATACCGGAAATTGAATCCGGATATTGTGATTTACGCAAGGTATGCAGTTCTATGGTTTTCATTGGTGACGTATTACAGAACGCAGTTATTTAGCTATTTTTAAACAGAAAGAATCAAAATTTTGCTTTTCATGTTACAATATATGTCAAACTAACTGGAGTACCAGTTTCTGGACCGAAATTATGTAAATTCATGATTCCTGAAAGGTTATTTTAGGACATGAAAAGCTGTTTCCCTTATATGTAATTGTAAAAAACGCCCATAAAAGCCGCAAAACAGAAAATGTAAAACTGAAAATTCACATGTATCTCCCCATAGACCCAATGAACCTCCATACCAATTTTAGTGGAGATCCATCCACACTCTGCGAAGTAGTTCCATGGACAGTCAGAACTATTATATTTATATAGTTTTTGGGTGCTACTATAGCGTGCGGTCTACACAAATACTATCATCATGACCGTTTTAATGATTCACTAAAACATAATTTCTTACTAAGTAATTTATATCTATCCACGTTTTTGTTCAGTAAATAATAATAATAATTTAATAAGCTGTGTGTTATAAAAGAGTACCTTAAATGAAGGCTATACTTGTTCTAGTTTTGATTGTTGGAATTTATTTCATTCCGATTATATTTGACCCCAAACCGCAATGGTATTTTGTAGTTTATTAGTTTAAAAGTGTTAATAATAAATGGCGCTTATTACAAATAAACGAAAGTTAAAACGGCGATGATGAGAGAGAGTAGCTGTATAAGCCGCGTGCTATAGTGTAAATACCTTTATAGACCGCACACCAAAACAGCACCAGTTTTTGTTTATTTGAAGTTAAGCACAAAGCTACAGAATTGGCTATCTGTGTTCTGCCCATCACAGCTATCGAAACCCTGTTTCTAGCGTTGTAAGTCCGCAGATATATCACCGTGCCACTGGGGGGCATATTTATTTAGATGCATAAAAATACTAATACTGAAAGAAAGACATACTAATTTCAAGCATTCTATGAATACGAAATTAGTACGAACAAACATTTAAATATATTCATTTCCGCCAATAATATGAATTCTAACACTGTTTTTTTTCTTCTCTTTTCAACCTATTGTTACACAACAATGGAGAGTCTTTCTTTAATAAAGAGTTCGTAAGTATGTGGTGGTTGTTATTCTCACTGTGCAATCTGATACAAGACTCGGGTGGATTATTTAACTTACATTGGCTTCTTGAGGAAATTCCCATGTGCTGGTGTGTATGTATTTGTAGGTGACGTGTAGTAGCTTTACAGTCTCCACAAGTGTATTTATAAACAACCCACGAGTGCATGGGAACGGGTAGTGTCTTTGGTTTTAAACATATTTTTAATTCTAAATGTTGATGTAAATACTAAACACTTTTGTAACATCAGATTTTGTACAAAATAAAGCCTAAACTCTTGTTCAGTCCTCTATTTAATTAGTATAATAAATCACCCTCTCATCTAGCCAAACTACTCAACTTACTTTGCAATTTAAAATCAAAGACAATAATTAGAAACATAAACACGGTATTATCTATGTGGTTTCGATGTGAAATTAAACCTTTAATTATACAATGTATTATTTTAAGTATGAAAAATTCCTTTGCTTTTTATTCACATAATACCTGTAATTGTATTTTCTTTATGTATATTATATCTATACATATATATAAATAAATATCGAAGCAGTCAGTTTATATTCTATTGGCGAAAGTACCCGGCTTCGCACAGGTTACTAGGTTGATATATTTTAGCAAGTGCATAAAATTTAATATGAAATATACTTAAATCGTTTCAGAATTAAGGTATTTTCTGTTATATCACCAATTTTTTAATAAAAAAGAAACATCTTTAAACAACGGAGACTCTAAATTAAGAAATCAGCAAATATTATTCCAGTTTTATTGTTCATACATTTCATTTTATACTTTCAGTACGTAGACTAACAACAATAACATTTTATACTTTTATTGCTAAGCAATATGACATAAAAGCCATTGTTGGAAGGTGGTGTTGCCAATCCTACTGATATGCCCCCGGTGGCACAGTGTTATGTCTGCGGACTTATACCGCTAGAAACCGGGTTTCAATACCCGTGGCGGGCTACACACAAATAGCTCTTTGTGTAGCTTTGTGCTTAATAACAAACAACAACATCTGATATACTACAGGGTATACTGTGGAGTGTGCATGATAAAATAAGTAATAATACTTAGTATGGCTGCAAAATTTCAGGTTTCTAGGTTCTTTCCTCTTGGAGCTATGGCGGGCACACTTCTTTTCTATGTGGTTTTTCGCTAGCTTCCATCATAAAAAGAAACGCGCACGCACGTGGATAACTAATAATACCCAAGCGCATACCCTCAGGGTCCACTTAGTATTGGTACAAAACTTCAGGTTTCTAGGTTCTTTCCTCTTGGAGCTATGGCGGTCACACACACCCAGACACGCCCTTTTATTGTATTTTTTTTTTTAAATACCAAGATGCACACCCTCAGGATCCAATTAATATTGGAGTAAAATTTAAAGTTTCTAGGACATTGTTCTTGGAGCTATGGCGGTCACACACACACAGACACTCTCTCCTTTTTTTTCTTTTTCTTTTTTTTGAGAAATAAAATAATACCCAGATGCACACCCTCAGAATTTCCTAAGTACGCTTGCAAAGTTTCAGGTTTCTAGGTTCTTTTCTCTTGGAACATGGCACTGACTGACTGACACACACAGAGGCTCTTTTATTATTATAGATGAGTAAAGAGCATATTACTGTTGAGTTTCATCTACTTTAAACTTACTGATAAAATTGTAGACAAAGGAGACATATAAGAATATGTTGTTTTTTAAATTAGGTCGAAATTGTAAGCATGTATTTGTTACAAAGTTCGTATCATTTCAGTGGTTAGTATCTTGTTTATTTGTTTGTAAGTAAGCATCAAGCTGTACAATTGGCAATCTGTGTTGTGCCCACCACGGGTATCGAAACCCATTTTATACTGTTGTAAATCCGCAGACATACCGCTGTGCCATGGGGGTAGTGGTTAGTGAAATAGATCTAAGAGTAGTATGTACTTTAATGAAGTTAAGTATTTCTTATTTTTTAGTGTTCTTTGTGGTGATAGTAAATTCTGTAGAATTGGATTGTTTGTGTATATATATAATGTCACAGTGATCGAAAAATCACTAACAATTGTAGCATTATTATTTTCAGTTAATACTGACGAAAAAGATATGGGCAGGTACCGAAAACCGAAACGTGTTACACGTGTAATTTCTGACTTCAATGAGTACGTAGATTTCAAGAAAAGCGATGAAGAACCTTCGGATAAATTGTATCCAAACTTAGGCATCATCACATCGATGCCTAAGCTCGAAACTGAGGAAATGTAAGTTGTTTTGTTTTTGAAGAAAAAATATCAAACACATATATATATTTAACACTTCATTGTGATATTAGATCGTCAAG
>NW_013742351.1:0-18429 GCF_000517525.1 Limulus polyphemus | reverse complement strand
AACGAGATTGAAAGTGTGTGTAACATACACACTGAACTAACTACAAAGTGTCTTGTCTTTTCCTTCTACCGACAAGACACTTTGTAGCATAACGTTCAGCGTGTACGTTACACACCCTTTCAAGCTCTTTCACATCCTACCTTCTACCTTCAGTGTGTACGTTACACACCCTTTCAATCTCTTTCACATCCTACCCTAACTACAAAGTGTCTTATCTTGTCGGTAAAAGGTAGGATGTGAAAGAGATTGAAAGTGTGTGTAACGTACACACTGAACTAACTACAAAGTGTCTTGTCTTGTCTTGTAAAGTTTTACGAATGTAGCTTTTGAATAACACTTAATCCCTTTTTGTTTTGCTGTCGGGGTAGAGTTTCCTTCAATATCTGTTCCAGCCAATCGTGAATGGTCTAATATATACATATATATATTTATTTTCATCTGTGAATACGACTATAATCGCGTGGTATGATCATCTGTTTATCTAGCCGATAGTGCATGAGAAACCTTCACACAGTTGCTGTAAACATGATTTCTTATAAACAAATAAAGAATTACTGAAATGAACTTCAACACCTATGTACTCCTCAGCATACGTAACACGTGGTTCATGTCTATAATAATCTAAACTTACATATACACCCACTTCAATCAATATGATTGTTTGTACTTTTGTAAACTTAAATGTGAGTTGATCTGATATATATACTAGTTAACGTGCTTTTGAACTACCCATGTACCGAAGGTAAAATCCATAATCACATCAAATTATCTCTTTATGTCAAAGTTCTTAATTTAATAATGGCGCCTCTGGTAGTCAGTCCTCTGTCTCTATATCAAGAAATCGAAATATCTTTTTTACTTTTCTTCAGTCTTCCACATTAATGTATCCTCACATACCAAATGACGTGCTTTACCCAAAAATCGTGGTTATCGTAGTTTTATTGCGTTACTAGTGTGAATATTGGCTTTAAGAAGACACATTTGCACATTTTTGATGAGAAAAGTTAACAGAAAGACGAAAGGCTTTGTTTAGACACTAAAGCTTTTTCGTATTCCTGAATAGTTTTTCGTAGTTTTGTAATGATTTACAATAATGTACATTTTTAGTAGCAATTCATATTTCCTTTGTTTAATTGCCATCGGCTGCACAGAGTCGCAGAGATAGAGTATTCATTCCTTTATATTTGTCAGTGTGAGCCAGAGTACAATCACTTGTTGATATATTACTCTGATTCTCAGACACTGACACACTAGCTTATTTTATTATAAGAGTACAGGCAGTCAGATTATTTCCAGCAGTAGTGTGGTACGTGTATTTATGACTTCTAGGACATAAATGTCGCATGCAAGCTTGTAGATAGATTTTATTGGTAAAGGCCACTCTATGCAACAGATTGAGGTGAAATTTCATGTTTTAGTAGAATTTGTGTGAAAGCTCTGAAGTGGGAACAAGAAACTTGTAATTCTTGTTACTAATAGAAGCAGTAGAGATATGCAACCCAAACCCTTCCAAAGTAATGTTCAGGACTTAGGGGTATGTGGTAAACGGCAATCTAATGGTGGTTTTGCCAATGATCTAGCTGTAAGTATAGATCTAAATGATACCTTCACCATAGTAAGATACACATTAGCCCGACGTGACAGGACTGGTAGGACTGAATATCAGAATTTGTTGTTGCCACTGTATAACTAAAAGTACAGGACTGGTAAGACTGAATATCAGAATTTGTTGTTGCCACTGTATAACTAAAAGTACAGAACTGAATAGGACTGGTAAGACTGAATATCAGAATTTGTTGTTGCCACTGTAAAAGTACAGTGTTGTAATACTGTGAAATTTGAGAGTATGATACATGTTCAGCTCAAGCATTAGTATCGAAAGCGATCCCACCACTAAAGCAAGAAGTTCAAGGAACTTCCCCTCCACCACAACCACAATGGTTTGCAACTTCCTGGAACCTCGACGATATTCTCAGTCACTGAGTGTGGATAACGTGATTCTAATCCTAAATTACTGGACAAACTGTTTCAAATCCCCTTTTAGGGGGCTTGTTAGACCTCATTTACACTATCACAAGTGCAGTACTAAAGACACAGTAGCCATCGTTAAGTCAGATATTCAGTGGAATGAAACATCGCAAAAAAAAAAATATATATATATATATATATATATACAAGTTAACAACTTTCCAGTGTCAAACCAACTCTCAAGCAACCACCGTTTTTTATTAATGATTCTGAATTCATAAGGTATGTATGTAATTTTATTAATTATAAAAACAAAACATGAAATACTAAGTAAAATGTATTACTCAAGGCTTGTACTTTTGACTACAGTTGTATCGTGAGATTTTACTGATCGAATGTTATGAATAGTGTGATCATAGTGACATTTTTATTGTTGATGTTTAGTTATTATAAACTCCCAGGTTTTGTCATAAAAGAAACATGTGAATGACTGACTGTTCACATATCCTTGCTCGATTTATCAACTGGAAAAGCTATAGATAACTTCTATGGCCTGGCGAATATGGCGGTAACTGCTCAGGTTGGGTAACCAGCTGTGAATTGAGTGTACTTTGAATGCCTCACTGTACTCAAAACCTTTGAGATTCAAGTTTTTTTTGTTTGTTTTTCACAAAACACAACTTCACAACGACTTAACGTGAAAGTCTTACTAATTAGCAATGTAGTTTAACCAATGTTTATCTAGTATTACGTAGTGGTGTCCTTAATAATTGTGGAAACAATAGGCTATGTTTTCAGTGTAACTGAAATGTTTATACATGTAGGAACTGTAGTCGTTGTAATAATAACAACGTAAGTACCATAACACTTTAAATATACTCTTTTATATAATCTTAATAATCTTATATATAATATTTTAATGGTTTATATTTCACGCTATTCAGACTAAGACAATTATTAACCTGAAAAAGAACTCAAAAGTGTTTTTAAAGCTGCTTTTTACTTGTTTTATTTAGAAAAGTAGAAAGTTATTAGAAGTAGTTAACGAATGAAAGGCACACATATTAATGATAACATGCGAAGCATATTTTAACAGTGTCAGTTAGAAACGCTATGGTAATTTTGTGATAAGTAAATAAATGTGTGATAGTATTTTCTTTCGAATATTCTCGTATAACTTGTACTGATGACAGTACATATAAAACAAACAGAAGCTTGTTTTAATAGTTTCATAAAGGACAATTGATGATCTATAATTAATATTGCGCTGTAATAATAAAATGATAAAATATCTGGGCTGGGTATCTCAGTAAGTATCACTTTACGTATCGTTATCTAAATGAGATACTCGAGTTCATGCTACTACTACCACTGTCAGCAGTTCATAGATTTTAAGTAGTTTTTTGTTACTCTACTAACTAATTATGTTATACATGGAATGTATTCTCTATATTTGTTAGCACATTTGTATTATCTATCTGTATTTTTATGTGGTAGTAAAGTGCAGCATCGATTGTTACATAAAACTACAAACAGCGAAACAAGAAAAAATTATCTATTTCGGATCACAAGATTAAAAAGGATCAAGAAATCATGCACTAGATAACACATTTTTCATAGCGGCGATAAAACAGTTTGATTTTTCTTGTTAAGCTACAGGGAAGTCGTCTCGGATGCTCCCGTCTTTCACCCGCATCGTAGGTTTTTCAAACTCGCTCTCATTCAGGATTTCAGTAAAGCCATTAGGTATTTACTCATTATACTTTGGGGATAATGAATTATAAGTCAGTTATTTAGGATTCGAAGCAACTTAATAAATGTTAATTGAATTAAAAGTTGTCTGAAGTTTTAAAGATTAAAATCAGCAGTTAATCAGAGATATTTTTCAAAATTGTGTACTTCAATAAGTGCTTATCATTTCCTTAAAGTGAACGTGAGAAATCTAAGGTGTGGGATAGTACCTGTATTGAATAGTATTTAAAAAAATGCACGCTATTTGAAACGCTCACTAATTATTTTATATATTTTAATATACTATGTAAAAGTCTAAGCCAGATTATTCATAAAACTAATTCTGCAAATAGACAATAAAATTAAAATCGTCATCTCTTAATCTATGTATTGTTTTGTCCCTAAATGTTCGTGTTGACTTGCATTATTTAATTGGTTTTAAGCATATCTCTGACATAAACATTAAAAACATGAAATAACAAGGGTAATTGTTGTTTCTCATACTAAGAAATTATTATTTCTCGTACTAGAGTAACTATTATTTCGCGCACTATGATAACTTATTATTCGCAGTATACAGTCAGAGGCGTAGTTAGACCTTTAAGTCAACAGAGTCGTTAAGATGGTCCGTGGACGAAGGTCCAGTAACGGTCTAGGGGACACCAGTTTGCACATTATTTTAGACCTATTACTTGGTATGTAACAGTATACGAAATCAGTAGCCATATAAAGTAATTACAAGCTAAGTAATGATAAATCATGACAAATGTGATGCTGTGTATCCGCTTCTAACTAAACGTTATCATTGAATAAAATTGGAAAAGTGGATTCGAGTTGGAATATAGACTTAAATTTAAAACCATTAGTTAACTAATTTTAAATATAATTAGTCATATTTGTTTAGGTCCAGCATGACCAGGTGGTTAAGGCACTCGACTCGCAATCTGAGGGTCGCGGGTTCGAATCCCCCGTCCCACCAAACACCGTGGGGCGTTATAATGTGACGGTCAATCCCACTATTCGTTGTTTAAAGAGTAGCCCAAGAGTTGGCGGTGGCTGCCTTCTCTCTAGTCTTACACTACTAAATTAGGGACGGTTAGCGCAGATAGCCCTCGTGTAGCTTTATGCGAAATTCAAAACAAACAAACGTATTTGTTTAGTCTGTCAAACAGTCAAAATAAAATTAACAAATCATAATTTTCTTTCATCTAAATGTTTAACATTTGTTTTAGGTTTACAATATATATGTAATATAGTAAAAACAAATACACCACAGTTAATATCTGCCACTTACACTTAACCTACTTTTAGAGCCTCGCCAAATGCATTGGTATGACTTTAGTTTCCTGAAAACACAACCGATTCTTGCATTGAAAATTGCAAGAAGGAACAGAGTTCAAACTAATGTTTCAGTTGGAAAGTGAACTCCAAAAAACGATGCCCCCAGTCTGCATTTATGATAAGTGGCACCAATCCATTTGGAAATTCATGGCTATGCTGCCACCTACAAATCCAAACTAGAAAAGAACTCATCAGTATTTATCTCTCTTCTTTTCGCAAAAATTGCAAAATGGTCAGTTTGAAATGCAATCGAAAACTAAGAGAAATCCAACAATGCATTTGGCTTTTAAACAATATCTCACATAGAGCAGCATAAGACGGATATTCAAAATATAATCATTTTCAGAACATTTCTACGTGAAACCTGTGAAACGATGGAACCTATTTATATATATATATATTTGAATTGCGACTTTAAAAGTCCAACATGTTGTTTCTTGATATATACATATATATAGGGTGAATCCTGTTTCTCGTAGTGTATATAGGATAACCGTTGTTTTTAGTACTGGGGTAAGTGTGGTTTCTCGTAGTATATATATATAAGGTGAATATTTCTTTTAGTATAGGGTAACTGTTGTTCCTCGTTATGTTTACGGGGTAATGTTGTTTCTAGTACTATGGTCATGTTGTTTCTTGTAGTATAGAGTAACTACCAGGGTATTATTTCTGTTACTATGCTAACTGTTGCTCCTTATACTAGGAAAGCTTATTCCGCATACTATGGTAACTGTTGTTTCTAGTACTTTGGTAACTGTTGTTTCTGGTACTAGGGTTAACGTTGTTTCTAGTATTATGGTAACTATTGTTTTTGCTACTAGGGTTACCGTTGTTTCTAGCATTATGGTAACTGTTGTTTCTGCTACCAGGGTAACTGTTGTTTCAAGTACTATGGTAACTGTTGTTTCAAGTACTATGGTAACTGTTGTTTCTAGTACTATAGTAACTGTTGTTTCTAGTACTATAGTAACCTTTGTTTATAGTACTATGGTAATTGTTGTTTATAATACTAGGGTAACCTTTGTGTCTAGTACTATGGTAACTGTTGTTTCAAGTACTAGGGTAACTGTTGTTTCTAGTACTATAGTAACCTTTGTTTATAGTACTATGGTAATTGTTGTTTATAATACTAGGGTAACCTTTGTTTCTAGTACTATGGTAACTGTTGTTTCTGGTACTAGGGTACTGTTGTTTCTGGTACTATGATAACTGTTGTTTCAAGTACTAGGGTAACTGTTGTTTCTGGTACTATGGTAACTGTTGTTTCAAGTACTAGGGTAACTGTTGTTTCTGGTGCTAGGATACTGTTGTTTCTGGTACCATGGTAACTGTTGTAGACATTGTAAAGTTTTGGCTTTCACGGACCGCTACTCCTTATTTCTAGAGTGAGCCGCGGTTTCGGCATTTTGTATTGAATCCTTATTCAGGTCGAAGTCAATTAGAACCAGAACTCCACCAGGATAACTGTTTTTTCTTATACTAGAATAACTGTCTTTATTCACTGCACCTGTTCGACTGGTGAGGTTGTATAATGACTGTCATTCGGATAACGTGATTTAACATCTGTGAGTTTTAAACATTTGCAGTTATTCGTTTGATATATTTCTGTTTCATTATCACATCTAACCTATTTATATCATCACTTAACCCGTGTTTGGAACCTCGACCAATGTGACGGCATGACTTTAGTTTCCCGAAAACACAACAGTTCAAAGTTTTTCCTCACATTATTTTTGCACTCATCTTCAAGTGCGAAATATATATTATTTATCACTACTTACACCTCAATATCTGATAGCTAAAACGCATCCCACATTAGTAACAGGTAATTTAAGTATTCATAACTTACTTATTCTTGTGTTATGCTCACCGTCATAATTCTGTCTAAGACCAGCTGTTCATTGGTTGTATTTCTACGTGTATTGTATAAAAAATTAACGAACTACAAACATTCACTAGTGTACTATATCCAGGCTTACAAACTCCATTCGCGCCTTTTGGAGAAAAGGCGACGGGAGTGGTACTCTACTCTTTTCTGGAGTTTCTCTTTTCTACTCCTTCAAGCACACAAAAGGAATGTTTAGAGCATATAATTCAAGTAGTATCATGTATTAGAATGTACATATTTTGATAGGCAGATGGGTGGGGCGTTGAAGAGAAGCCAGCGCCCAGTAGGATAAACTCATGATCTTCAGCGACCAAGAAAACTCGTACTTTGGTGATGCTCTCTCTACCTAAAGTAGCTCCGCTTTGAAGGTGAAATTATCAAAAAACAAACAAAAAACAACCTTGAACTAAATTGGATGTCCATACAAAATAACGTTGCTTAGGGGAGCGATATTATTCATTATACCTAAAAAGTTAATAAAGATTGGAAGATAGTTAAAGATTCAACATCAGAAAAAGACTGTAACAGCTGATTTGATAACAACTTCAGGTTTTCTTTCCGCAAATAAGAGAAGCTTCTGTTGCTGTCTCACTTAATCAATGAAGTCATTAGAGAGCGCATTCTTCTCGTCTGAAGTTTGTCGCATCTTAAAGAAAATGTTTGTATAGTAAATGGTTTATACAAGCTTCTGCTGTTTAACATAAATATCGAATATTCTAGGAAAATATTTTTAAAAGAAAACAAGAAATGATTAATTAGTTTTCACAACTAGTATTGGAAATAAAGACTAACCAAGTCATTTAAAACTTAATATTTCGGACAACTCCATTATATCATATTTAGGTAATTTAAGTTTGCTTGTTCTTTTTCATGGAAATATTTCGGAAAGATCTTCCTCATCCAGGTTACTAAATTTAAAATAATGGTGATAGTGATATCATTTCTTTTCAGTCGCTTTGCATTGTCAAGTTTTTCTTTCCGTAAAAAACAGACTAAAACTGAATGCCCCCCAGTGGCACAGCGGTATGTCTGCGGACTTATAACGCAAGAATCTGGATTTCGATATCCGTTGTGGGCAGAGCACAGTTAGCCCATTGTGTAGCTTTGTGCTTAATTACAAACAAACTAACTAAAACTGAAAAGAGTATTCTAGCTGTAGCCTAACCACGTCATATTTTTTCTGTCTTTTCCACCACAGATATATTTATTAGAATGGTTTATAGTTCTGTTTACAATCGGATTTGAAATTCTTCTGTAACACCAACTTTTGCCATGCAATAAACAAGGTTCTTCCTAAATTCTGTTTCAGTTTCGGCCTTACAACACATGCTATAAGCTCTACACGATATCCTGACCCTATATAGAACATCCCCGTTGAAAACAAACATCAGAATCACCCTTAACTAATATTCTAGTAATAACAGCAACCTTAGACATAATATAAATATTGTTATGAATATTTTAATACTTAACAAAGGTATATCAATCAGCTTTTTGGAATACCACTTCACGATCTTCGTCAGAAAATTGTTCAGTTAAGAGTAATTTTAGTTCCTGCATTTTGTTCATAAGCCAATTTTTCTGCATGTGTATTGTTTATAGCATACATATACTTTAAATTTAAATTTCTGATCATCTTTTGAAAGTATACTTGAGGTATAGCGCTATAATTTTAAAATACTGCGCCCCCTAGTGGCACAGCGGTATGTCTGCAGACTTACATCGCTAGAAACCGTGTTTCGATACCCGTGATGGGCAGAGCAGAAGTAGCCCATTGTGTAGCTTTGTGCTTAATTACAAACAAAACAAAATACTGTAGGTGTTCAGAAACAAAAACATGATTTACTTTTATATGGGGTAACCATAGCATATTAACACCAGTAAACATACACCAATGGAGCTGAGGAAATGTTCAACTAGACATCACTCTTCAACATAGGCACCATTAAGCATTTTACCAGAGCTTCACCATCCCAGTTGAGTAAAATCTCCGTGCAGTATTACTAATTTATTTGCGTACAGCTGCTTTAAAACACCAGATGTCTAGAAGTGTTGTCCATGCAGATCTGCCTTTCAAAACTGCTCAATTGTAGTCGTTACACGACGAGCAGTATCGAGTCTGGCACTATCATATTGCAAGAGAACAATCTGCCATTTTGATGCCGAGACACTCGGTGCGTAGCTGTATGTATTTTTTTTTTTTTTACTATTTGTTTGTGCATACAAGCTTTTTATACGTCAGTGTTAAAACCTTGATCACAGTCCGTTGCTCAAAACCACATTTAGCATTTTTCAGTTGTGCTGTATACCATTTATCATTGGGTATTTTCAGCTTTGTCACAGTTATAACGTCTCACTTCTGAAAGGGCAGAACATATTGAGTGGCGTATCACGGCTGAAGCCTTGCTTTTCTGATCCGTTGCTCGGCATGTTAACACTGGGTCACTTCCGACCCAATTTTTTCATGAGAACACGTAATTTATATTACTGATAGCAACAGATAGAGTTATCTATTAATACGATCATTTATTAACTGCAATTTACTGATGTCTGACAATGGGAGCAAAATTACATTACTTTCTTTAACACCTACGTTTTAGGACTTTGAGAAATGCTCGTATTTTGAATAAATGTCAATGTCTTTCAAATAAATAGCGCCATTCATTACAGTAAAGGTAGTGATAATTTGCCCTACAGATACCTTGCTGTCGGTGAATAAATTGTAAGCTATTGCTTTATTCAGAAATTCGTGCACATGACAGTTGTAAATACCAGCTCTTCTGTGTCGTAAGAACTAAGAGACGAGTTTTCAATTCTTTAAAAATTAAGTAGAGAAAATGAGTAGGGTTACACTCGTGCAGAAAATAATGAATGAATTGTATTGCGTTACCCAACGTGGAGGTAAAATAACAGAATTCAAATCCTTCAAACTATTTTACAGGACAAATAACACTGCAGGTAAGAGTATAATAATTGGCATTTTTCCAAAAATAGTCCACTCTTCTAATATAGAAAATGAATATTCGGTTTAACAAACAAACTATATTGTAAATTAAGTTTTTGCTACTGTTTTTATTTGTTTACAGCTCTAATATTTTTGGTATTGCGAAACTTAAGGTTTTCAGTTATAACTAGTATGTTAGTCCAAAAGTTTTAATTGGAGTTTCTTGTTTCGTAAGATAAGTTAAATTTTCAGGAAGTAGTAACCTCTGGAGTTTAAATGCTACGATAAATATAAATCCGTATCTCCAAACGATTATCAAAATTATAAAGAAACAGGACATATTTGAAGACCGTACGCTTATGCTGTGATGACAGAATCTTCTAACAATCTGACTCCAGGGATTAATGTTTCATGATTCGTTGTCGCCAAAAATGAGCTTGCACTTTTTGGGGACAATGGGTGTGTTATAAGAGTGACGGTCAAATCGCACTATTTATCATACAAGAGTAGCCAAAGAGTTGGCGATGGGTGCTGTTGACTAGCTGCCTTCCCTTTAGTCTATCAGTTTAAAATTAGGGACGACTATGCACAAACAATCCTTGTATAGCTTTGTGCGGAAATTCTAAATAAATAAACAGAACATTCCAATTTACTATTTAACTAGTGTAGCGACGGTTTATTAAGTATAATTAATAGAGTGATAAAAAATGGGTTATTTTTCATGTTAACAACTAAATAAACTCCCCTTCTTACATTACCAATTAAATTTGAAACACAATGTATACATATGATTTTGAAAAAGAGAAACCAAATATGCTACTGGCCGAATGATTTAAGAATAATCAGTACTTTCTGGATTAAACATGCTTAATGTAAAATTAAATATGCTTATTTAGTTAATAAGTTATGCTTTGGAAATGTTTAATACTATATGAATTAATTATATGTACTGCAAATTATTGTGTTTTTCATTTATAAAGTCGACGCGAAATCACATTAGAAAAAAATACAAAATATAGGTTATTTATCATGTAGGATGTCACACTAGTAATGTTTGGTGTTTCTTGTTACTGAGTGTACAGGAAATGTTCAATTTAGTGTGCTAAAGTTAAGCTGGTGAAGTGCTCTAAGAGGTCATGTGGTAATTAGTCTGACTGTAACCTAACAAGTTAAACCGGATTGTGGCGCCACCTCCAGGGAGGGACCTCACATGTATATATGTTGTTAAGGCAACTGTATAACGATGTAACTAAACATAAGTGAAACAGATGATTGTGGAGAATTGTATGGTTAGCCTAGAAAAATTAACTGCCATTTCTGTGTAGTGTTCCTCGTAGTTTTGCGAGTTTGCTATACACTGGGCACGGAAGATGTTTGACTTATTGTAAAGCACAAAACGTATATAAATTCCTACATGCTCTATTTTCAGTGTACGCTATTGAGCATTCTAACTACTAAAACGAACTAATAACATCATGTTTATTAAAAGATATATCACAAAAAATGGAATAGGAGTAGTGCCTACTTCGAATATGAGAGTCATGGTAGAAACCATTACATAGAACTCAATCCTTGAGAACGGAAATTATGTGAGATTTTAAAAAAGAAATAAAGCGTATTTATATAAAATACAATATGCTAAATTACGTAAACTTAAAAATTAGAGCATCTGTATATAGAATATAAAAAATGCACAAGTATTCTCCTATAATATATAGATGTACATGTGGCATCGGGCTGGTATGGCACTTGTATATATATGTGTAGTATATACCCATGACGTAATAAATAAATACAGACATCTCGATATACATTGTTAGTTTATGAGTTGATAAACAAGAAGATGGATACTTTAATGATATATTATATAAGATAACAGAATCTCGATATACGTTGTTTGTTCACGAGTTGATGAGCAAACAGAAGAATACTTCATGATGTATTATATAAGATAATAGACATCTCGATATACGTTGTTTGCTCATGAGTTGATAAGTAAGCAGAGAGATAGATACTTCATGATGTATTATATAAGATAATAGACATCTCGATATACGTTGTTTGCTCATGAGTTGATAAGTAAGCAGAGAGATAGATACTTCATGATGTATTATATAAGATAATAGACATCTCGATATACGTTGTTTGCTCATGAGTTGATAAGTAAGCAGTGAGATATATACTTCATGATGTATTATATAAGATAATAGACATCTCAATATACATTGTTTGTTCATGAGTTGATAAGTAAGCAGAGAGATACTTCATGATGTATCACATAAAATATTGCTAAGGAATGAACATATGTATGTGTGTGAGTATATATATGTGGGGTAATCAATAATTAGGAGCATCCCGATGCGTATCATATACGCGTAAGGCTGTGGTATTCCTACATCGTAGTGTACTTACCAATCAACAGATAAAGTATCAATAACCTAGGGATCGGGAATTCTGTTGTAAAAGTGATAGATTAAGTGTAATGCAAGTAAGAAAATTAAACCTTATGTGCCAAACACAAAGGCACTTTATTAACAAATAAAATTCAAAGTTTCTTAAGTTGTATAGCAGAATGGACGATGTTACAATATGTAGCAACTGAGAGATTAGTTTATGCAGTAAGGATGAGATAAATGAATTAACAAAGAAATAATTCATTTGCTGATGATTCAGAATTTATTAAAAGTAGAACGTTACAAGAAAATAAGTATGCTATTAACAGAATGCAATAGTTGACTATATGCTTACAGTCACAGCTCTGTTATACAACTTTTCTTTCCTGAAAAAATATGTTCATATAGTATACATAATAAGGAGATGAGTTTATGGTAATAAATTAACATAATTCTTTCCTTCATCTTATACCTCTCCTGGAACCAACAATGAAATAAATAACAGCTAGTGATTGTTATCTATACTCTAAACCAACCTTTGGGTGCATGACCGATGAATACCTCAAGGGATATTACAGCATATAGTGCATCCAATGGCAAGATATTTATGTTCACACTCCATGGAACAACAGCCCATCTTTCTGGGTCTTGTTTATTTTGCCAGTATCACTACATATAGCATATAACTTCACAAAACTACCTTGAATGAATCAAACACAACAGCAAACACACTGTGCATGTTTTTAAGCATAGAAGTAAAACCATACAAAAAGTATGAAAACATATATAAGAAATAAAGGTATCACTTACCAACATCACTGGCTACCTATGTAGCAGAAGAAAGGAAGCCTCCAATGGCAGAGGCAGCATTATATCTCCATTGTTGGTCATCTTTTTTTGGGGAGCTGCTGCAACTTTGTCACTGCTATGTAACTACTGGAATGTAGCTTCTCTTGTTCTCCTGATACTGCAAAAAAAAGTTTCAGAAGGAAAATAAAAGTTTTCATTCTCTTTCAGTTTCTGCTTCTGAGCTTATAAGTCACTCCTAACTTTAGCATTACAGTTAGCACACAGAAAGAGTTTTATAATATTTGTTGGAATAGATTCAAGCAAGCATAATTGGAACTCTTTGTGTGTTTATAGTAAAATATGGAAAGACTAAAATATAGGCATGAAAACACTTGTTTGTTTTCAAACATATTAAATTTAACAACGTTTCCACTTTTTAAGCCTTCAAACATATTTACAGTTTTTCTAAGTGCCTCCATGAGCACAAGTTCACACTCCTGTGATTGTGATGTTGTTAACCATATGTCACTGGCAGAGTTCCTCATCTATGTCAATTCCAGTATACATATGCCAACTGTAAATTTGTAAAATTACTTTATATTTTTATTGAATTAAGATTATTCCGATATCCTAAAAGTAAATGCTTAACTAACATTTTCCTGGATAGAAATGAGAGGAATATGTTGCAAACTATCAGAAAATTATGAGCATTCCAAGTTGCACACTAATTATTTGCTTTTAAACTCTCTTTAGATCTGTGAAAAATGAGCTTTTATCTCAAGGTTGCCTGTTGCATTTATAAGGAATATAAATATTAAAAACAAATTTCTTGATTTGGATATCAAAGAGAAACTTAGCAAAATTAAAGCCTAAAACAAAATTTATGGCAATTTTTTAAAGCCATTATTGAATATGATGAGCTATTTTTATTTAGGGTATTTGAAAGCAAAAACTGTTATCTGTAATAATAAGACTAACTGAGACTAGAGTAAAACAGTCACATAAACTGCACGATCTCAAGAACTGTCAGTTTAGTTGCAGATTCTTAGGACATGCAGATGATATAATCCATAATCTCTTGGATTACACCTTATGAAATAAAGGAAAGAAGGTACTATCTAAATAATTAATTATATATCATTAGAAAGAAAATTAAAATAGAGTACTTTTTTTAAGTTTTGAAACTTTTCTATAATGATTAGTTAACTCTCAGGTTTGGAAAAATGAACATGTAAGAGACACCTTTGAATAAATGAAAATATGCTCTTGAAGCACAATTAAAGTAGGGATAGATTTCAAGCTTTAAAGATATTACATAAGAATATTGTAAATACTAAACTATACATAAAAATGGGGTTGACATTTTAAACACTGGTGATGATGATGATGATGATTTTAAAGTTGAGCATAGACTACACTAAGTGATATTAATAAATTTATAGACAATAGGGAAGACAAAATAGTAGCAAATGAACTCAAATTTCCACACATTTTCAAGAAAATTAAATCAACAGGCTCACATTGTTGAATTTTATATGGATTGCCTAATGTAAATAAGAGAGAGAAGATGTCAAATACAATCAGCCTCCAGTAAATTTTGTGACATAGTTTTTGAAAGGGTTTGTTCAAAATGAATATTCGGTTAAATACACTTTAAATTTGTTGACATCTTGAAAAAAAGTTTCAATTTGTTGATAATACATGATGTATGTGCCAGTTATAATACTGATTAATCCTTCATATATATATTGTATTGGCTGAAACCATTGATCTTTGTACAAAGAATGGTATTTTCTGATTATGAAACAGTTATAGGTATTCCAAAGTAATTATTTAAAATACTTTCTAATTGACTTTCCAAAACATTTGTACTTCATGTTTTAATGGTGAAAGTTACAAATAGATAGCTTGAATGGCTATAGGCTCTAGACTTGCCCCCAGATCTTGTAAACCTTTTTCTATATTTTTATGAATAACTTTGGTTAAAATAATATTATATACAATTTAAGCTTATGTGCTACAGAAGGTATGTAAATGAGACTTTTATGTTTTTTGAAAATGTTAAAGTTAACACCCTAACATTAAATTTGCTGTCCAAAAACAAATTGATGACAGCTCTAGTTATTAGATGTTTTTTGTCATAAATAATCAGTATATATAGTCTCTTCAGATATCAGGAAATCAATCTTTTTCTTCCTGAAGAATCTGAGAAAATTAAAAATATACTGTTTTTTTTGTTTTGTTTTTATAATTAATAAGTGTCATTTAAGCTCAAGTTGACAGATGCAATACCCTTTCAGCTGTGATGCACTATATTCCCAGTTCTTTGGTGGTTCAGCAGTAAGTTTGCATACTTAAAATGTTAAAATCCAGTGTTTAATTTCCAGTGGAAGACATAGCCTATTGTGTAATATTGCAATAAAACAACAACAACAAAAGAACTATATTACGAAGAAAACTGTCAATTTAATTATACTCTGTTTGGATATAGTTTCTTTCACTGTTAAGAAGGAATTGAAAAAAAAATCACTTAACACTAATTCACTCAAGTTAATTTGAAATACACCTTGAAAACAGAAATACGGTTAAAACAGATTCTCAATCTTAAATATGAAATAAATTGTCTAGATAACTATTGTGAGAGTTCAAGTACCCAAGATGCAACCAGGGATATATTGGTTTTCCCACTGAAGAATCTTCAGTGGAAAAAGTGAACATTGTGATACTAAGAGCTCAACCCTTGTAATATTGCCAACCATTGTTTGAAAACATAATTCCGTTCCCATGTTGATCCTTTCTGTTTTTCACTATGTGCAAGAACAGTTTCAATTCTACCTACTCAAATCTCATTCAGTAGAAAACTCTCTGATGTTGAAGCTATAAACCTGGAAAATGAGTGAATGGAGCAAGTCTTAAGACCTGGTCCAGCAGACTAACTTGACATGAAATTGGTTGTCTTAGCAGGCTACTGTTTCACAATCAGCTCCTGAAAGGATACTGACCAAGAAGTGACTTTGGTATCACATTGATTTGGGTCCAGCATCTAATATAATCACTGGATGACTTGCTACGATCCTGATTGTACTCATGGCAATCCTTTGTTGCTGCTGTTGTGACATTGAAACTATGGTTGCCCAATGCTTTGAAACAGATCTTATTTATGTCTTGGTTTCCATGGTGGCCATCATAAACTTCTGGCTTTTAGTAGGTTTTAGTTTTCATGTTAGTAAGAACCTTTGTTTAAACATCCACAGAGGCTTCCTAATATTATGCATCATCCGCAGTTGCTCATAGTTGTCCATCCAATGTTAACACAAGACAGAAAATCTCCGTGGAAGGACAGCCATGAAAGACCTTTCCTCTTATGGGCTGTGATGGGATGATGGTAGTAGATTAAAGTCTTCTTCTACCATTCTTAAATCCATAGGGAGTGTTCTAGACAAACATTAACCAGTTAAGAGAGCTGCCAATTGACTGTTGTTCTCTCACCTTTTTCACCATTGTGATGTAAGGTATATGATTATCATTACATATTACTTAGAGCTCACATAGCTAGTAAGCATTCACTTAACTGTTTAAACTTGTCTTGGTTTGGTGAAATATGTGTTTTCTCCAGTTTTAGTGTGTGATACAACTTTGTAAACAGTAAACATTAAAATTTGTTCATTACTACATTTGGATCTGTTTTTGGTTGTGAAAGCAAGCTGTCTATTGTTCAACTTAATTTTCAGCTGTGGACAATACTTTGTTAGCCAACTTATAATCTTTGACACTGTTGGTAAATAAACTGAATATAACTAGCACATCATAATTTCCTTTTTCTGGAAGGAATCCAATTATAGTTTTAGTACTCCATTGCAGTGAAAAGCTGATCTTTCCTGGTTTCAACTTTGCTTGCAATTTATTTTTCTCTGCAGTAAATTTGGTACAATATTGACATCATCACTCAATGTTACTATGAGAATGTAACCAGTTTAACTGCCTTTGTAAATTTTTTTTTCATCGTGTAATACATGTATAACCTCCTGTTTTAATGTCTATGGAACAACTATCTGTCTTGCAACACATGTACCATCCTTTTGTGGTTGAAAGCAGTGGTAATTTGCTTCCTCCTGTATCTGTAGTTACTCATACAAGGGACAGAGGTTACGAGCCTCTGTAATATATTTAATGTCTGTGTTGGTGTTGTTTATGTTTGCTATACAGCATTTAGTGCTCAAACTAGATCTGGGTCATTTAACTGTTCATACTGAATTTGTTCAATTCTCAATTTTGACATCCTGCATTCGTGGTGTTCTCATTGCCAGTAACTCTGGTTGTCATCATGGTAATTTTCATTTTTACAGACAAATTGTGCTCTGGGTCGAAACATTCTTATTTGTGGGATCATCTGTCAGCATTGGATGCTGTTTTTCGTTTAGTGTTATGTTGTATTATTACAGTGCAGTTATTTAGTGTCCAGTCATACCATCCAGTTTTTAAAGTTCATTAGCCATTTCAGTGATACATGGTCAACTCTCACAGTAAACACTAGAACTTATAAGATAGAGTCAGAATTGCTTTAAAATACTACGGCTACAAGCAATTATTTCTTTATTATACATTAATGACATTTGTCCATGGTAAACTAATGAGTTATGTATACAGCTACTTGGTGTTCCATCATGTATTTGTGACAGCTCAACTCCAAATTTAGGTAAGGTAGAGAGTGATGCTACTCTTTATGAGAAAAACTGAAAAATGTGAATTTAACTCTCTCTCTTACTGGTTCAGTTGGCATCATTACCTCACCCCCCCCCCCCAAGCTGTTTTATTTGTCTAATAAACTTACTTTTTTGTACATTAACACATAATTTCCTGTTTTTAATTTCATAACTGTTTTCCCATTCCCATAATAACTATCTTTAGATTTCCATCTGCACTTTGCAATGTGCATCTGAACACTAATATGTTTTCACATGCATTTCACTGTTCCAATTGCAGACCACTTAATGTGAACCCCACAACAACTCCAGTTCTTTCTAAGTACATGAGGCAGTCCTTAAGTTTGGTTTTATCATCAAAAGTAACTTGCTAGTAGCCATATGCTAGATCTAGTGTGCTGAATTGGCAAGAACACTGTACAGTAACTAAGTGTTACGTCTCCGTTTGTTAATTGATTTTCCGTAACTTCGTTCCGACGAAACTTAAGCGACACAAGTTCTTTCTTAATAAAAACTGGTTTATTCTTTCCAAATATAACTTTACCGATACACTCAACTTCAACAATCGCGCTAAACAAACGCTGTAACGTCTCTCGTGCTCTCTGAATGCAGTTCAATTACTCACTGTCTATACACACATTACATTCCCCTCTTTTATATACCAGCCTACCC
>NW_013742350.1:0-18635 GCF_000517525.1 Limulus polyphemus | reverse complement strand
ATATATTTTAATCACGCTTTAACTATGTGGTAAACTTTATTTGATCTTTTTTGCCATGCTTATTATATGCAGTGAATATGACCAATTATTAAAGATTGCTGGTGTCTTAAATGAGCTTGTGTATTTTGTTTCATTTACTTAAGTTAAATTGGATTATCTTGTGAACTGGAAGACCTTTATGGCACTGAGATTAACACAGTTTTTATTCCACAAAGATGTTCTATTTACATTAATACTGCTATCTTCTGTTCAGAAGATGAAAGAATGGTGTTTCATCTTTAATATTTTGTTTTGTACTAATATGTCATACGTTTAGTTTAGATACGCTGCAGAGTTACTAATAGTGTAGGTTTAGTACAAGTTATCATATCAAGTACAGAGTCAGTTTGTTTCGTTTTTGTTACATACCATGTTCCTTTAGGCATAAATACATGTTAATATGCGTTAGTTATACATCTAGCGTTTACTTTTTCTTACAGTTACAGTTATTGTGAGTTGAACTGTAAGTACGAGTACAGAACAACCACTTGATTAAACATAGAACTAGTATTAGAGTTAGCTTGAGTTTAGTTCAATACATGTAAAAGGCATTAAGTCTGAAACAGTGACTAGTCTGTTGGTAATATCAGTACCGGTGTTAAACCACCTGGATCATAGTTATCAGGACCGGTGAATCATTGGAATATGGGATCAACATGATACACCAACAGATACACCATGAAACACAGAAGCTGGCAATCAAAATGGATCCCATTAATACCAATATGCCTCAATATCTACCCCATGGATCTATCCCACCTTGATATCCCAATCAGATGCTATATATTAACCTTGTTGATTAGTACAAACCATCATTTGCATGCACTGCCATTCCTCTGGAAGTAACACTGAAAGTACATTGGCGCAGGATGGGCAACTCAGTTTCACTAGCCACATTAACACCATGTTATTTAGAGCTAACAAAGAGCCATTCCTCTGGAAGTAACACTGAAGTACATTTTTGATGGGCAACTCAGTTTCACTAGCCACATTAACACCATGTTATTTAGAGCTAACAAGGATAGTAATGAAAGTTACAGAAGGAAATGGAGCTGAATACCATCACCTTTTATGCTCTACTATAGTCTTAACTGGTCCAGTCTGGATTTTGCACTATTGATGATTATCAGAAGAGTACTACGCAGCTAAATACATTGAAAAGCTACAAACCACTTGCTTAAGATTGGTGTTAGGATGTACTTTTAACCACACCCATCAAGGCCATATTACATTTCATAAATCTTAGCATCATTGAAGAGCATCAACAGCGTTTACAAGCAAAATTTTTCACTAGAGCCTTTCAGTTTTAAGACCATGTATTTCATTATCGAGCCAATACCCTTTTAAATTAGGACTTTCTAGCTCCACAACGAACGACCAAACGGACACCGTCCAAGCACCTCTTTCACCTAGAAAGCACACCAGGAGACAGCCATGGGTAGACAGATATCATGTAACTACAATGAAGATAATAGGTCACTACCATATCTCAAACGCTTCCATGTGGTCTAAATAACTGGCATCAGTGAGATCTATGAAAATCGGCCTAAACAAAAGATGCCAATTTTAGAAAAACAGAAAAAAAGCCTGACAGCACCCATTTAAAGGCTATAATGAACAGTCAACTGTCCTTGTAGCTACAACTTGTTTCTACGCCTCAGATAGTGGGAGAAATATGGATAGGCAGCAACAGCATCCTGCGTAAAGTTAAGCTTGTTTGGTGTTCGTTATCCATCGAATATATATTGAATGAAAAATCTCGAACTACGCCTACACTTTAGGAATACTGTGAATACTATGAAAAGAGACAAATATGTTTAAAACACTACTTAATTTTGAAGATCAACTAAACAAATATTTGATTTTCTTTTGTGTTTTAAAGTGAAATCCTACAGTAAACCGCCATTCCGAGTTCTTTTTTTTACCAGAGTCGATGTACATAATCAGTTAAGAAATACCCAATGATGTGAAACCATGTGTATCCTGAGAAAACTGTTGTTTCGCTTGACTATAATACTCACTATATGTAATAGCTGTGGTTAACTTGTTTTTATTAGTTGTACAGTCTCTCCTAATCTTGTAATCGAAGGGATTTATGAAGTTTCTCGAGAAACACTTACACTTGGAGCATTGATGTAAGAGAAAGGAGAAATAAATAAAGTTATAGAAATATTTATATCACTTATGACGATATAAATACAATGATTATATCTTTAAAAGAAACTATTCTTGTCTTTGAACACGTTGCATGAAATGAAAATATATCTGCACATGTCATAACCTGCAGACAGTGACGTGAGTATGCCCTCGCAGCCCCCGCAATTGCTGTGTGTGTGGGCGAAGGACCTCAGAAACTTAAGAATTGGCGACAAATGGAGGAACATACAACTCCATTTGTTTGAACGAAAGCACTATTCTGTAAAGTTAATGATGTTCATAAGCCAGAATCGTAATTACAATTACCGGGAAATACATTTAGGAGGCCCAATTACTCTTTATGAGGGGGGGGGACACCTTTTGTAGTTACGCCAGTGCCTGAAAATAAAGAAACATCTAAACTTCCTTTACGGAACAATTACTCCAAGCGTTTATCGAAGCCGTGTATTCTCTGATAGAAAATACAACAGTAGTGTGTTTATCGTTGACCCTTGACCTTATCCGACTTTCTTTACTTTACCGTACTGTGTTTCTGGTAAAATGTGTTTATCGTTGACCCTTGACCTTATCAGGCTTTCTTTACTTTACCGTACTGTGTTTTTGGTAAAATGTGTTTTTATGCATACTTTAGCTAGATGTTTCTTATTCTATTCAAGATAAAATATTTATCACTTCATTAAGTTCCATCAAAATGCGTTAAACAATATTTTGAAAATTTTTGTTATATGAAAATGTTCACCGATAAAAAGTATTAACAATACGAATACATACAGTGAAATAAAGACGAGCTTGTGAAATAGAAGCTTATTTTAGTGAAAGACCCAGCTCATTCTCTGTCAGTTATGATAATTTGAGACTTACCTGTTTCTTGAAAAATAAAGAAGAAAAACGTCAACGCCCAATCAGTCATCTACAGTCGCTCGAACTTGTACGAACTCACACGTTCATTCGCTTTTTCTCTGGAAGTGTACATATATTTTATGAGAGGCTAAACGTAAGATGTGACGGCTTCTGTCTAAGTGGTTATATACTGCACATGCAAGCACTTCTGCTCGTGAACAGTATAATATATAATAAGTAAACACGATAAAAGAACCGGAGAATGTCAGCAGCGGGGATATGCTATGCCCTAAATAAACTCTTTGGCGTCATCTATCCCTTTAAAATTTCCAACCCCGAATAGATAAACAGAGGGTGAACTTAAGGTTTACACAAGCACGAGTAAGCGAAACGAGATCTTTTGTCGCGATACTATAAGATTATTGACCGTCCCAGGTGCGACCATCAGTTTCCACAGGTGACGTATCTTACGGAAAATGTTCTCATTTGTCCATCTTCTACTCACGTAGTTCGCTATTGGCTAATTTCACGCGAACAAGGGAAGGGGAAAAAACACCCTCAAAATAGATAGAAAGAGAAACAAAAATTCGATATACAGAATAAGAGAAGAAAATCACAGACGAATAAAAAAGACAAGATATAAAACAGGTGTACGAGAGGAAGAAAATAAATGTGGGAAAACCAATACAAGGAGAAAGATGCAGGATTAGAGTGAAGACAATGAAAGAGGAAGAAACAATATTAACAATAGAAATCCAGCTCGGTAGACTTGCATTTTGACTTACATAAACAAAAGCTCTTAAGTTTACAATATTCACAACGTTTTGTAATAAAGAAAAAACATCTTTTAAATCATTCGATTAAAATTTTTTTAGAAAAATCGATTGGCTACAAAAACAATAATCCGTTAACAAATCTTAAAGTAACTTAGTAAATTAGTGTTCAACTTTTCCCACAATGCAAGTTCTGTAATCAATACATTATTGAAAACTTTTACAATGAATTTTATTTTACTTTTCGGCTACAGAGATACGTTTATCAATACGTTATTAAACACAAAACAAGCGACTAGATACTTCTACCGTGTTTCCCGCACTACAGGCACACCTTTGAAGATTATTTTAAGCTCAAGAATTCGGACGTGGGTCGGCCATGTGGTGAAGCTCTGAATTTCGGAGCTTGCGATCTGGGTTCGTACTGTATTTTCCCCACTTTCATCTGTGGGTGCATTATAAGAATAGCTGTCAACCGCTTGATGTAAATGGCAGGTGTGAGGGTGCTGCTCGTGGGTTACCTTCCACCTGGTCAGCAGTTCAAAACTAAGAACGCCAGCGAACAGCCCTAATGGCTTTGTTATAAGTTCGAAATACTAATATAACTAATATATACTAATATATGCATGAGTACCTTTAGGTCACTTAAAAAGCATACCTGATTCCGTATAATTATTTCTACACCTGTTTCTTCTCTTCATTATGACAAAATCTTTGAGCTTACCAGTTTTCTAACAGATGGGTTAATTTCAATTAACGTCAGCTTGTGTAAATTGTAAATTGTACTATCTCACAGGTACAACAGTGACATCAAATGAGCTTCAGATTACATCACTTTAGAACCTCTGTCTTAAAGCAAAGCCACCTGCTGTGTCCACCCCGGAATCTAGCGTTGATCGTCCGTAAACTTACCGCTGTCCAACCGGGGGACCTCAGATAATAAGGAGCGTGATATTTCACGAGTGTAAGAGTGTTTTTTTTCGTCCTTGTTAAAATACTTGTTTAGTTTATTTGTAATAAAATTATTTAATATATATGTATATATATATATATTAAATTATGAAGGATAAGACATGATTTAATACTTGTACGTTAAGAAAAATCCAGGATTATTTCATTTCGTTCACACGTTTTGATACATAGATAAAAATGGCTGGAAGGATATGTGGTATGAAAATTAATTATATAAAATTGGCTTAAAAATAAATCATTCTAGTTATACAGTTTGTCATTTGTTTTCTATGGCTTAAAATAAATCATTCTAGTTATACAGTTTGTCATTTGTTTTCTATGGCTTAAAATAAATCATTCTAGTTATACAGTTTGTCATTTGTTTTCTATGGCTTAAAAATAAATCATTCTAGTTATACAGTATTTCATTTGTTTTCTGTGGCTTAAAAATAAATCATTCTAGTTATACAGTTTGTCATTTGTTTTCTATGGCTCAAAAATAAATCATTCTAGTTATCCAGTTTGCCATTTGTTTTCTATGGCTCAAAAATAAATCATTCTAGTTATACAGTTTGTCATTTGTTTTCTATGGCTCAAAAATAAATCATTCTAGTTATACAGTTTTTCATTTGTTTTCTATGGCTCAAAAATAAATCATTCTAGTTATACAGTTTGTCATTTGTTTTCTATGATTTGCAGTCAGATTACATTGTGTATATTATAGTCAGTATACAATGTATATTGCAGTCAATATACACTCTGTATATCTCATATAATTCGACTTTGAGAAACTTCAGAACTTAATTACAATTGACATTCAGAATGTTTCTTACGAAAGGTGAAAACATCTGTGTTATCTATTAGACAAACTATATGTTTCGTTACTGTGTGAAAACAGTTGCACTATCTATTAGGTAAACATATTTTTCGTTACTGTGTGAAAACAGTTACACTAGCTATTAGGTAAACATATTTTCGTTACTGTGTAAAAACAGTTACACTAGCTATTAGGTAAACATATTTTTCGTTACTGTGTGAAAACAGTTGCACTATCTATTAGGTAAACATATTTTTCGTTTCTGTGTGAAAACAGCTGTACTATCTATTAGGCAAACTATATTTTTCGCTTTTTTATAGTTTGAATAAGCTAAAGTAAACATTACAAACTTGAACTGATAGAATGCATGAGAACAAAAGCAACATGTAAACTTATTGAGCGTAGGGGCCAGGTGTATTCTCTTGGCTTACGTGTCTGGCTGCGGATCGGAAGGTCCAAGGGAAAGCAAGGTTCGTACATGTGATATGCCGATTAAGACGCTCAAAAAAGTTCAGTTGTAGACGCCCTATAAAAGTGAGAGTCAATCCTGCTAATCGATTAAGAGTAATAACCCTGTAGTCAGAGGGTACCTCTGATTGGTCGTCTTCCTTTTAGCCGGCAGTTTTAAGTTAGGAACGAATATGCTTGAACCTTAGGGTTTTTCATCTGGTCGTTTAGCCTGTGTTTTTCATTGAAAATACCAAATATGTTTAATTATGTTCGGCAAGCACCTGCAGGAAAGGGTATTTATTAATGAAATACTAACTAAAGGTTAAAAAGATTTATTTTATATTGTTTCTTAACAAGCAATTTTGGAGAGAACTGATTCGAATAACAAGTATGATATATTTCCATATTTTTGATTGTGTTATTTAAAGTAGTTTTCTGAACCAGTGGCTTAAACACTGCGCAAGACTCAAGTCTCAGAAAATAGCTGAGTTCCTATTCTGTTATATCACTCCATTTATTGTCCCTGATGACCACGTGCACACGCACGCACTCACACACTCATAACCATAAATAATCGTTTTTTTTTTTCATTTCACTAATTTAATAATACATATGAAATGTATAACACAGTTCACTATAACTGGGAAAACGTGAAATACGATGAATAATGCCACAGTTGGAGAAACGTATCATTATAACAAGGTTAAATGCAAAGAAAGACAACTATATTCAATAAAATTTAATGAGCTTGTTTAGGTTAGTCTTTATACACATTCATAAAGTGAATAAACCTGTTTAGAATATGCTAGTTTTAGATATGAAGCTCATGTTAAAGTTATAAGTATACATTTTAAGAAAACTTTCGCTTCAGGAGTTCTACAGTTTTGGGCGCTAGAGTTAGAAATCGAACAATATACTAGAATTTCATTCCTTAGTCGCCAATCATAGCCTTGCACAGTAATATATTAGAACTTCATTCCTTAGTCACCAATCATAGCCTTGCACAGTGATATACTAGAATTTCATTCCTTAGTCGCCAATCATAGCCCTGCACAATAATATACTAGAATTTCATTCCTTAGTCGCCAATCATAACCCTGCACAGTAATATACTAGAATTTCAATCCTTAGTCGCCAATCTTTGCCCTGCACAGTAATATACTAGAATTTCAATCCTTAGTCGCCAATCATAGCCCTGCACAGTAATACACTAGAATTTCAATCCTTAGTCGCCAATCATTGCCCTGCACAGTAGTTAAATATATATATAATATTTGTCATGCATTAGTCGATTTTTATTGGTATCTTTAAAAACATCAGTGCATAACAGACTACAATCTGCGCCAGTGCATTTATTTTATGCATCCTAATTATTTTTAGCGGGATTATTCAGAGTTGTGTATGGAAAGTATAATCTGTGAACATTCAGAGTTGTGTATGGGAAGTATAGTCTGTGAACATTCAGAGTTGTGTACGGAAAGTATAATCTGTGAACATTCAGAGTTGTGTATGGAAAGTATAGTCTGTGAACATTCAGAGTTGTGTACGGAAAGTATAATCTGTGAACATTCAGAGTTGTGTAGGAAAGTATAATCTGTGAACATTCAGAGTTGTGTATGGAAAGTATAGTCTGTGAACATTCAGAGTTGTGTATTGAAAGTATAGTCTGTGAACATTCAGAGTTGTGTATTGAAAGTATAATCTGTGAACATTCAGAGTTGTGTATGAATACTATAATCTGTAGATTTATGTTAAAAAGTATAATCCGCCAAAATTTTCTTTATAGAATTCAATACATTGCTAGTACTGACTCAGTAGTGATGTGTTGTAAGGTAATGTGTATTTATTCATGTCAAGTTTAATTTCCTTATAAGGGTCAGAGTTTCGTAATGGTAATGGTTTCTAAAAGATTCGAGATAGAAAACAACGTACAAATCTTTGTAAATATATACAGTTTTCTAGAGCTCCAAAAATCAGTTAAATCTGGTGATATATAACTGTTGATATAAATATTTATGGTGATTCTAAGCTGAAACTTACTGTTTTTAGCTAAGTGTCTATGATATTATATTACATCATTTGGTTTTGTTATTTGTCAGTAAAGACGTAACAAAGGTAATGTGCAACAATGTATAACAAAATTTCATGGAAACCTCAAACTGGTAGTAAATATCAAAGAATTTAATTGTTTCGCTTACTTCCCATCAAAAAAATCAAGCTTGGCCCGTCTTCTGTTTTTTATTGCTAATACCATATTTTTTGGTTTAATATTTTATTCCCTTACTTTGTAGGAACTTGCAAAAAGCTACAAGAAGGTTATTTGCATTAGCCATCCCTAATTTTCAAATTATAGACGAGATACAAGCAGTTAGTCAACATCACCCACAGCCAACTCTTGGACTACTCTCGTCAGACTTACTATTGAGATTTGACTGTCACTCTTACGACGCACTCACGGCCTCAAAGTGCGGAATACATTTTGTTTTTGGCAGTAGAAGGATCTCAGCTTCAGAATCAGGCACGTTGAGAGCTGGGCCACTCCCGGCTCTATTTACTTGTTACTTAAGATAAACATATAGTTTATAGAATAATGGTTTAAGTTAAATCACGACTGTTATTTTCTTCTAAGTTAAACATTAATCAAATGATATATATTTTCAAAATTATTTAAATTTTCATAGATAGGTGAGATGTTCTTTTCTTGTGAAAGTTTATAGTTGTAATTACGTAAGATTATTTTTCCCTGCAAATGAACGGGAAGTAATTATATAGTATTCTGACCATCGCTAAAAAATTATAGAAAATTCTCAGCTGGAAATGGGAAGATCCGTTCTGATTCTGTTTCTCTCACTCAAAGAATAGAGCCGAAATCCTCAAAGTACAAGTTCGTACGAACACGAGTATTTCACATTCACACATTAAATCACTAAAACTCCATTGTACGTTGCATTCCGAAAAGAAAAAAAAAATTAGCACAATAAGAATTTTTTTTCTCACGGTGAATGCTAGAAGAATAGACTTCAGTTGGAACATAAGATATTATTTTTTCTCAGCCTCTAGCGGAATATTATACCCTTTTGTAAGAAACTATCTTCATCATTAATCACTTAATATGTATGTATACTTTTCACCTGCTTTGGGTGTAGTTTCCTTGTTAGTAAGGACTGGTAAATTTAAAATCATATTATATACGTCATTATTAAGTACTAGTTCAACATGATGCTGTAATAAGCTGCTTTATAAAAATAACTTCTTGAGATATTTAATGAGGTGAAATTCAATTGTAACGAGTTTCTGGTAGATAGTTGATCTCATACAGAAATACTGTTTAGATTATCTCCAGTAGTTTGATTTTTACAGTTTAATTTCAAGATCTGAAGGAAAGAACTAAAAACAGTAAGAATTCAAGACTAAGTTAAACTTAAGTGAGTACAACTTTTTTTGTGAATGTTAACGTGGAGCTGACGAGCTAGTTAACCGTCAGGAAGTGCATTCTAATAACTTTTGGACAAATTCAAACGCCACATGGGGCCACTTATCACAAGAAATACAAACATGGAATCGCTCCTCATTAATTGTTTAGGATTTCACAAAATAAAACCGATTGCAGGAAAATTTTGTTAATTTACATAAACTATACTCTATCGTTTAACTGATTAAATAAAAGTAGCAACGTTGGTAATGTTTAGCAACAAATCTTTATCAAAAGCTGGTAGTGAACTACATGAAGTGATTAAGACGGCGCACGGCATATGTTTGTTTAAATTTTATTTTCAACCTTAACTTTAGATAACTCGAAACAACTAAATGTAGTTGGGACAATAAAATTTGAATTGTGAATTAATTTGAAAGTTTTGTAGGTATAGTCTATCAAATATCTCTTATATTGTTACACAATTTGTTGTATTCAAATATATTAGTTTGGGGTCAATAATACATACATGAACTGAACGCAATGTGGTTATAAACTCTGTAAAGGAAGTATATGTGTAACAGTGTAAACTACTACTTAGCACGTGTATTCAAATATATTAGTTTGGGGTCAATAATACATACATGAGCAGCTGGTTTATTGAACGCAATGTGGTTATAAACTCTGTAAAGGAAGTATATGTGTAACAGTGTGAAACTACTACTTAGCACGTGTATTCAAATATATTAGTTTGGGGTCTTTAGATGGATGGAAAGTCCTTGATGATCAGAAGGTAGCCAATGTGATACATATTACTATATTTTTAAATATATAATGGGTATAGAGAAGACCCATGTGATTATAAGCCAATTGGCCTGATATCTGGTATTACTAAACTGTTGGAATTTATTGACAGATCGGTTTGGGAAAAGCGCTGTGATGGTTGGAATTCATAACAAACTCTCAGAGCAGCTTTAGAAAAATGTTTCATTGTCTTATTAATTTGTTGTAGTTCTTCGATTTTATTTTGGATGGGGATAATTCTGTTTATGTTGTGTTTCTAGAGTTCCAGAAGGCCTTCGATAAGGTCTCTTACAATAGAGTTATTAGTAAGTTTATGTATATTTAAGGAATTGTGGGAAAAGTCAAATGGATTAAACATTGGCTTGAAGGTAGATTGCAGAGGGTTGTGATAAATGGTCGCAATTTTGATTGGGAAGATGTAAATAGTGGGCCCCCGAAGGGTCTATCTTGGTATTTATGTGATTTATTATCTATCTAAGTAACACGAATTACTGTATAAGCAATGACCTTTCCAAATTTTTTGATAAAAATAAACTGAGAAAAGTTGATTCTTGGAAAAATTTCCTTAATACAGAATGATTTGGATTTTCTTACAAATCTGTGGAAAATACGTTTGAACATTGAAAAAGGTGAAGTAATGCATTTAGGGTAAAGGTGCTTGGAAATAACTTATTTTTTATTTGCGAGAAGTATCACACATTTACCAGTTTACCAATGTAGATGGGAATACACTCACAATCGTGACTAAAGAAAATGATCTTGGCAAAGTGGTGGATAAGTCACTTTACTCTGGACAAGGTACAATGCTCTGTTGTTAGTGTTAAAGCGGTTAGAATGTTAGGATGTGTTTATAAACATATTGACTACAACACAAAATGAATAATTATACCTCTATACAATAGAATATTTTGAACAGTATCAGTCTCCTTATCTGGGAAAAGATATTGATTATTTGAAAGTGTTCAAAGAAAGTATACTTCTTGTTATTGGGGGGGGGGATAAGAATAAGAGATGATCATATTGAAATTTACAAGATTATTTGTGGGATCAACAAGATAAAGCCTCTGATTTCTCTACGTTCTATACTGTTAGATATTTGGAAATGACAGAATAGTCTCCACTTAACAAACTGTTTTATTTCTCTAACTGAGTGATGAAATAAGTTGCCATTGCCAGTGGCGGAAGCCGCCATCTTGCAAGTTTTAAAAGGAGAAGCGATGATTTTTTTTTTAAATAAAAAGCGAGTTAAAATTTTTACTTTTACTTTCCTCTCTGGTGGACGTGCAAGGCAACATTTGAAGTCTCTTGTTAAAAGTGTGACACTTTACAGCCCAACCGTGAGAAATATTAAGCTTACGAAGTTAAATTACTCCAATTTTTATGCACATGGACCAAAAATAAACTATTTATCACATTATAGTATCACATGAATTCTTGGTTTCTAGACATACCAACGTAGAAGTAATCCATTTTCAAACCTTATCTAAGAAGTGTGCCCAAAACTTAAACTTCCAAAAATAATTTTATAAACAATGTAGGCCTAGTGACAAATGTTTTTATGTCATCTTGACACTATTGCTACGACACAAATTCTAAGCGAATTTGAATTTTGTCACCGAACATGCTCGCCGTTTCAGCCTTGGAGACATTATAATGTGACGGTCAAGCCCACTTTTCGTTGGTAAAAGAGCAGCCCAAGAGTTGGCAATGGGTGATGCTGACTAGCTGTCTTCTCTCAGGTCTATCTCTTGAAAATTAGGGATGGCTAGTGCAGATAGCCCTCGAATAGCTTTTCGCGAAAATTAGAAACAAACAAACAAAAATTTAAAGTCGTTAATGACTTGGATAAATTACCCATAGGAGTTGTGTTTGAGTAGTGGAAAGATAAGGTTGGAGATAAAACCCTGAATTATCATAAACTCATGATCAAAGCAAGACATACTGTTCTAACTACATGTAAGCAAAGTTATAAAACAAAAACATATTATGCATTGATTCCTCAGTAAAGTGCCTTCGTAGTTCTCAAAATAAATATAAGCTATGGAATCCCAGGTTGTTAGGCAAAATGGTTTCGCTGTTAGGGTTGTCATTATGAAGATACTTGCCAGATGAAGGGTGTGTGCTAGTAGTTTGTTGATTTTTGACGCAAGATTATACAATGAGTGATATGCGTTCTGTCCACCGACGGGAGGTGAACAGCAGATCTTAGTGTTGTAACTCCATAAAGCTACTACTGACCCACCAAGGGGACAAGGTTTTATGGAGTTACACTGTAGAGAGTTGGTTTGTTTGGTGGGCGCATGACCTCGATAGGCTTAGTGGCCTTCTGTCACCATTGTCTTTCGTGTCTTTCTGTATGCATAGATAAATATTTATTTATAAAGAGTATGCAATACCTATGACAATTTTAACATTTAAAGAAGTGATATCCTACCAACAAAGCATCTTGGATAATATTTTAAAGTAACCTTCCAGAGAACGAGATCAAAAACAAAAACTGCTTCGTATAAAAGACAAACTACTAAAACAAACTTTAAACAGTGAAAAGATAAATGCTAAAACTTACATATTTGCTAATAAGAATTCTTAGAGACATTTGTTCAACATTAAGAAATTCCCTTGTTTCGTACATACAGATATTGAATACTTTATATTACACTCCATGTTCTCACAGTTAGTCATGCTCTGTATAACGACCATGTTTCTTGACAATATCCCTGTAGAGTAGTTTTCCTTGTAAAACCCTCCTTTGTAAGGCTGCCTTGTTAAGAGAACATCCCTATTTTCTGCAGCTTTCCATGAATAATCTATTCGACAAGAAGAGTGGTTTTCCAGCATTTTCAACAGTCTAATCGCAGAGAAGTCCATAGGCGCTGCATTTGGCGAATTGATAGGTACGTCTACAAATGGAATAGCCTGAATACCAGATTCATTATCCAATCGCTTGAGGTACGTAACGGTTGAACTGCTATGTTATGGAAGCAACTTGTGTACACGTGACTTGGGTTGATTTTCCAGACGGAAATTCTTCTTGTTTAAGTTGCTACTGTTGGCTGAGACACGTGAACAGCTTTTGCCACTGAGCTTTATGTTTAGAAGTTCTCACCTGGTTCAAGATGCAGTACTTTGCTTCAAACATTTGAGGTACGACTTGTTACAGGTCTCTTTTTAGATGTCGTGGTGTCTCAAGTTGATCCATATTACTTTGTTTTCCAATAACAGTAAATATAATGGAAATTCCCATCTATCTTAGTAACTATAAATACCAGATTTGAAAACATAATTATTATCTGAGTATATGAATATTTTACATCGGAAACGGCCGTTTCATAGCATTACTCAAACTAATCAATATTTGGTGGTATCACACTATTTACGTAACACAAAAGAATGTCAAAATATATTTCTTATGTATATGTCGTTCCACAGTGACTTTATATCGGATATGACTGTCATGTGACTTGCTGATTTGCATATTAAAATAGTTTTAATATAATCTACTCGACCTTGTATTTTGTCTAGTCATTTCATAGTTTACTTATGTTTTATTTTCATAACCTACTCAACATTATATTTTGTCTAGTCGTTCCATAGTTTACTTATATTTTATTTTTATAATTTACTCAACATTATATTCTGTCTTGTCATTCCATAGTTTACTTAATTTTATTTTTATAATTTACTCAACATTATATTTTGTCTTGTCATTCCACAGTGGCCCAGCATGGCCAGGTGGTTAGGGCGCTCGACTCGCAATCTGAGTGTCTCAGGTTCGAATTCCCGTCACACCAAACATGCTCGCCCTTTCAGCCGTGGGGGTGTTATAATGTGACGGTCAATCCCACTATTCGTTGGTAAAAGAGTAGCCCAAGAGTTGGCGGTGGGTGGTGATAACTAGCAGCCTTCCCTCTAGTCTTACACTGCTAAATTAGGAACGGCTAGCGCAGATAGCCCTCGAGTAGCTTTGCGCGAAATTCAAAACAAACAAACAAACATTCCTTAGTTTACTTATGTTTTATTTTTATAATCTACTCAACCTTGTATTTTGTCTATTCATTTCATAGTTTACTTATGTTTTATTTTTATAATCTACTCAACCTTGTATTTTGTCTAGTCATTTCATAGTTTACTTATGTTTTATTTTTATAATCTACTCAACCTTGTATTTTGTCTAGTCATTTCATAGTTTACTTACGTTTTATTTTTATAATATACTCAACCTTGTATTTTGTCTAGTGATTTCATAGTTTACTTACGTTTTATCTTTATAATATACTCAACCTTGTATTTTGTCTAGTCATTTCATAGTTTACTTATGTTTTATTTTTATAATCTACTCAACCTTGTATTTTGTCTAGTCATTTCATAGTTTACTTATGTTTTATTTTTATAATCTACTCAACCTTGTATTTTGTCTAGTCATTTCATAGCTAACTTATGTTTTATTTTTATAATCTACTCAACCTTGTATTTTGTCTAGTCATTTCATAGTTTGCTTATGTTTTATTTTTAAAATCTACTCAACTTTGTATTTTGTCTAGTCATTTCATAGTTTGCTTATGTTTTATTTTTAAAATCTACTCAACTTTGTATTTTGTCTAGTCATTCCATAATTTACTTATAACTTATTTTTGACTTTCTTTAGCTGCATTTAGTATGCTTTAACAAATATTGATTTTCACTTGCAGAACTACTTAATTTTAATTTAAAACTTACTTTTAGTTTAAGAAAAAGCCGCTGGGACACATCGTATACCTCAACATGGCATACTGGAACGGGTAGAACCAACTTATAACATTGGTCGAGGGTATAAGATATAATAAAAAGAGGAAGCTTCATAGTCCAGAAGTATCTCAGCAGGTCTAACTTCTATAAACGAATTTAATATATTAATACAAAGAAACCAAGTTGATTATTTACTTAGACTGAGACTCGTGTGTAATTTAATATCATATGAAAGACATTAATGTAGACGCGTTTGTCTAGAGGAGGCTAGGAACATGCTCACCCTCACATGAAATGTAGTTAAATAATATATTTTTAAGGATAACACATTATGAAGACTAGAAAAGTTGAAGTTGGGTATATATTGTAATAAAAAGTTTCATCAGTGCACATACAAAAATCTGTAAAATCTACACACAAACAATAAAACTTGATAACTATTTGATATGACAAGAAAATGGCGAAGGTAAACTGTTTAGGTTGTTTGAATTTTCATTCAGAAACAATCGTCGAAAAATAACGTGAAAATAGAGGTTACCCTCCGAATGACTTTTCATTGACCTAAAGACTATAGTGCATGAGATAATCAAATTTTAAACTGAATGAAATAAAGATTAGGGAGATATTTACACTCTGAGCATTGAGCATGTGACTTGGAATCTCTGTTCATATGTAACTCCAAAAATATGAAAACACTTTTTATTACAAATGAGTTAACACCTAGGGTGAAAAGGTTTAAATAGACCTAATTTTGTTAGTTTTAAAACTTTGAAACATACTAGTTTGCCTAAGTTTTCAGTTCAATGAGACTCACAAAAGATTACAAGTGGAAACTTTGGTTTAAAAACCTCACTTTATAATAGAAGATTGGGCGAGTCTATGCAAAATTTGAAAACTTGTACATCTTTTTTTAAGTGAAAACTGTCTGGTTTCGTCACTAGATGGGGCTAAAAACAAAATTTACCAATAGCTTACTTTCAAACAAGCTGCTTTTGTTGTTAGTGGTGGTGATTTTTTGTGCAAAGCTACTCAATGGGCTATCTGCACAATGTCTACCATAGGAATCGAAACCCAAATTTTAGCTTAAAGATAGCTTGTCCTACATCTACAAATATTTATATTACATATTTACATGAAGAAATAAAGCTAATTTTGTCCACTAGAAACGCCAAAGTTTCAAAGCACTTAAACAAATATTTTTTATATAATTGGAGTTTGTTTGGATCTAGATATATTTGATAAAATTGTATATTTTGAAAAAAGAATCGTGAAAATAATCCCAGTTAACCATGAGTGCAAAAATATGACATTGACCACAAATTAAAGGTATTTTGTGCTGCCTATTCAAATTATTATAAAGCATTTTGAGCTATGTATTAAAATGATTATAATACATTTCAGGTTATGTATTGTTTGTTCTAGCGTAAAGATACATAACAGAATATCTGCGCTCTATTCACCACAAGGAATCGAAACCAAAATTTTAGAATTAATTATAAGACATTTCAGGCTATGTATTGTTAGTTCTAGTGTATAGATACATAACAGAATATCTGCGCTCTATTCACCACAAGAAATCGAAACCAAAATTTTAGAATTAATTATAAGACATTTCAGGCTATGTATTGTTAGTTCTAGTGTATAGATACATAACAGAATATCTGCGCTCTATTCTCCACAAGGAATCGAAACCAAAATTTTAGAATTGATTATAAGACAATTCCAATACGTAGCCCGGAATGTTTATAATCATGTTTTTAAAAGGAAACTAAAATGTTTTACAATCATTTTAATACCTAGCCAAAAGAAACAAAAAAATTATAAGACATTTTGTACGTATCATTTGAAAAATCCGTTTGCATAAGAAAAGTACGAATGAAGAAACATCAAATTATATTTTCATCACCAGAGATGCTATAACTGAAAAAAAGTTTAATTTTTTGTGTGTGTATGTACTTAGATTTGTTACACTTAGATGTTCTAGGTATAATCTTTGTAAGATGGAGGATTTGGTTTCAATAAACAGACGATTGATACAGAATAAAGATTGTTGTAAAACGTACTTTGAATAATTACATATTTGTTGATCTTATATCACTTTCAATTCTTTTTACAATTTTTAAACATTTCTAAAAAATGAAAAAGATAAAAAACAATAATGAAATAGTTTGAACTTCTGGAAACTGTCACAGGTCGAAAATAATTTTAAGGCCTACTTCCCTTATCCGATGTTTTTCTTAGATTGTATGTACAAAACAAAGTATATTTATATGTATTTTAAAATATGATAAAAAGGCCTAACTGATATACGAAATTTGCAATAAGAATAGCAGTTTTTGTTTGTTTTTAAGCACAAATGCTACAAAATGGACTATCTGTGCTCTGCTTACCGCGGGCTTCGAAATACAATTTTTAGCGTTAACAGATCTGAGACTGATGCTGAGCCATCGAGAGCCCACTATAGCAGATAATGAATTGGAGTTTAGTTTTTCCTGTGGCAATTACTTTGTTGATAATGATTTAGTATAAAATTTTCTAGCAAAATTAAACATATTTCGTATTATTGTAGATTAGAGTAACGAAATATATGCAAAAGAGTTTAACCTTTAGTTCACGTGAAATATTAAAATAATAGTTGAACCTAAACTGTAATGTCTTTAACAAAAAAAAACAACAACAAATAAATATCTACTGAACGAGAAATATAAAACCTAGATAAAGGTACAGATTGGAACTCTCGGGATCAGATGTTTGTATTCTTTTAATGCTGTGATTGATCGCTAGTGAATATCGTAGTTTTATACACTTTAAACCAAAGGACTCCTTTCTTGCTCGTGACGTTCGCATTTCGAAGAAGCTTGTTCATCGTCAATTTCAAGCACACACGTGACTGGAACGGACGAATTGAAGAATTGTTCGAGTGGATGACCAGCCATCACAGTAAACAACAATGTTCTGAATTTTCAAAACATTAGACAGTTACTTAAGTGTCATCGCGCCATTATGAGCTGAGAGGAAAAAGTATACGATAAAATGTCTTTCTTCCTAGCAATACCAAAATCGATAAAGGTGGTACTTGTGGGTTAAAAAATAATTATAGCAATAAAAATTACCAAATAAGAACTCTGTTTCATAAGGACAGTGGATTTGTAACTAAATAGTCAAAAAGATGTCCACTACACTTTGTTACGCTTGCCATTTTTAGGTACCGTAGTTGAGTAACAATTAGTGACCAATTATTTCTAAGAGCGCATACTTATTAACTGCTATTCATTCAATATAAAACGTGAGTAATTAGGTAGGCTTAAGACCCTCGTGAAAACGTGAGGTTTCTTAGAATGCTTACATCCTACTTACCTTGTGGAAAAAACAGATAAACCTTATCGTTTCATAAACACTTGCTGGCATACAAACGCATAATGTGGAACTACGGCTAAGTACGGCTGCTTGCTACTTAACGTGATCACTGGCAGTGCCTGATATAGCTCGATTTTTTTTTTTTTCGTTTTACATTAGGTTTAAACACTTAAGAATGGCGTTGCTTTGACCGAAAAATAATTATTCCATCTTTTGAATATTTTCTTCCTAATTAATTCTGAGAGCAGGATTAACTGTGGAATTTTTTCCCGGTTTTTTGTCTGAGAGCAGGATTAACTGTGGAATTTTT
>NW_013742349.1:0-18731 GCF_000517525.1 Limulus polyphemus | reverse complement strand
AAGCATATAAAAATGAATTTTTAAAATGTAAGGGGATTTAAAATAGCAATGACATTTTGTTAATAGGCTAACTGATATAGCAAATAAGGAAATTATATTATCTGATAGCGTAGATGATGACAGAGGAAATGATACTGAAGTAATTTCGGAAAAGAATTTAATAACTATTTTATAAATGTAGCAGAATAATTATAAAACATATTGATGATGAACCATGTAAAACATGTAATATAAAGAGATATAACAATTCCATCTGTTTATTTCCAACATTTAACGAGGAAATGGAAAGTATAATTATGAGTCTTAGAAAATTGGAAAAAAATTAGAAAGTGCAGGGCATGATGGAATTTCAGTAAGTATAATAAACAAAGTATATACATTATGTCATAGCACCGATGGTTTATATTTATTACTTATCTAATTAGAACAGGAATTTTACAGAGGAGACAAAAAAAGCTATAGTAATTCCGATATACAATAAAGGAATAATTATGTAAATTATCGATATATTTCGTTGTTATTAGTATTTTCTAAAACATTAGAAAAATAACAAAAAGCAAGTTAACAAGATTTTATAATATACTTAATTTTTTTCACCACAAACCAGTATAGGTGTAAAGAAGAATTAAATACTGAAGAGCCACTCTAAAAATTTATAAAAAAAATATTTATGAGTCTTTAGATAATGACAGAAAAACACTGAGTATATTTTTGGATTTAGAGAAGGCATTCAATATAGTATCATATCAAATATTATTAGATAAATTAAAAATTCTAGGGATAAAATACATCGCATTGAAATAGTTTAAAGCTTATTATATAAATGAACTCAGAATGTCAAAATAAAAACTAGCTTCGGTGATGTGAATATAATAAGTATGGTGTCCTATCTTTGTTCCTGTCGTTCCTAGTGGAACATAGGGCTACAACAACACTTCGCCGACGGAAGCGTTGTTGCAGTTTCTGTAGCAGATCGTTATCGGGGTGGAGTTGCTAGCCCCTATACGGTTCTATAATTAGACCCATTTTTATAATATACATCAATTATTTAGGTGATATGAATTCAAGTTGGAAAAGTACAATATTTGCTGATGATACAACATAAAAATTAGCTCTATTAATATAGAAGAACTAACATTTCAAATTACAAATGACTTGCAATAAGTAGAATTTTTTTAAAAACAAATAATCTATTAATATAATAGGAATAAGATATATATATTTTAAATAAGATATATAAAATGATTATAAATGAATTGTTTATTTTATAGCAAAGCCACATTGGGCTTCTGCTGTGTCCACAGTAAGAAATCGAACACCGGATTTTAGCGTTAAAAGTCCGTACACTGATCGTTGTCCCACCGGGGTACGATTATAAATCAAAATAATATTATATTGTATATCAGTAATAATGGGTGTATAAATAACAATAATAATTGTATATGTGTGCAGATTAAAATAGTAGATGTTACAAAATACTTTTTTATATAAATTCATAGAAATTCAAGCTAGAAACAGCATGTTAAATATTTTGCAAAAACACTAAGATTTATGTTCATTAAAATCTGTTATTTGAAAAAAAAATTGTTAAGTTAGTAATTTAGTATGTAATTTTAATATGAGGAAGAACTTATCCAACTGACAGGCATGGTCTGGTGGTTAGGGCGCTTGGCTCATAACAGCGGTTGGCGTGTTCGAAACCCATCACCAAATATGCTTGGCCTTTCAGGTTGAGGGATTATAATGTGACAGTTATTCCTACTATTCGATTATAGTAGCCCAATAGTTGATTATGTGTTGTTTTGACTAGTTGCCTTCCTCTAGTCCACATCTGCTAAATGAGGGTCGACTAACGTAGATAGGCCTAGAATATCTTTATACAAAATTCACCAAACAAAGAGACAACACTTTTACTAAATCCACTACGAGAGGTTTTTCTTGTTAATGTAAAGAGATATTATACCCAAAATAAGATTATTCGCTTAAACTATTGTTAAATTTACAAAATGATGTGTAATTATGTACAAACCAATGTAATCTAAAATCTATATACATAACTATTTGCATGTGACTTTCAGAAATGAAACCATCACATTTATAGAAAAGTGTTTACTGACTATATAGTAAGCTCTTATTTCCAGGTGGCGTTACTTCCTTATATGGTATATCTGCAGCAAAAATTCGAATTTAGAAAATTAATCTTGAACAAAATGGAATGTCCAAGGTCACAAGGGTGGAGCAACTTGTTTTCTCACCTTCTCCTTACTGGGGAATTCTTAAAGTTCTGATGTTGTTGTTGTTCTACAAGTTTTTTATTTTTTCTGCTAACACCCAAAATGTAACCACGCTACTTCTGAGCGTGCCAAGTAAACACCCCCAAAGTTGTATTTCTGCACGTGGTATTCAGTGTTGTACACACATAAAATGTATACGTAGAAAGTTAGGCCACGTTTGCCATTTGTTTAAGTTTTCTTGCTATTTTTTTATAATTTTCTTGCGAAGCTGCACAAAGACTATCTATGTATAGTTGTCCCTCATTTTTAACCGATAGACTGTAGAGAAAAGGCAACTAGTCAACAGAACCCACTATCAACTCTTGAGCCACTAATGTCTTACGGAATAGTGAAATTTAACTGTCACTCTTATAGCGCACTCAGCACGGCCCCAAAAAGTGTGGAGTGCATTTTTGCAATAATAGGACGCGAATCATGAACTGTTATATTCATAGTCTGGGCACGCGAACCACTAGGTCGTTTGGGTTAAGAATGAACAAACAAATAATGCATGGTTAGTCGAGACTGTGAATACTGAATTAGACAGATTTACGATTCAACGTTTATTTTTTCTCTACATTTTTGATGTAACTTTAAACACATATTTAAAAGAATGGAAAAAAACATTATTTCACAAAATACCTCCCCGTTGCAGGGATAGTACATCTTCATGTTTTAAATTTATTTAAAGCTCTCTTAGCTCTGTTTACGGAAAGAGAAACCAAGTAAATACACCTTCCTTCCCAGTGGTAAATTCCTTCAGCCCGATCATTTTCGGTAGATTTGTTTGTTGCGCAAATATATACAATGGGCTATCTGTGCTATGCCCGCCACTGATATCGAAACCCGATTTTTAGCATTATAAGCTTACAGGCTTACCGCTGAGTCACTGGAGGTCTTTCGGAAGTTAGATCTTCCTTCTTAGGGGTAAATTCCTTAAACCCGAAAAGGCCAGATTATCGGTTTTCTTATTTGTGATTCATCCTATTTTATGATTTCCTAGTGTTATGATAAGCTTTGTTTAAAGGTTTTCATACCAGTAAGTATTCTAGTGCGTACATCTGTATACACGTTACACACATTCAGGTTTTCCATGACCTAGTATTACCAGAATCTTGGAAATCTCTTGAGTTTGAGGTGCATGTTCTTCTTGAATTTCTAGCCTGAATACCCCAACTGTGAACATACGGGGGCGGATTTCAGTCCTTATTCTGTTTCAACAATATTGTTCATTTTGTTCAGTCCTTGTCATTCTGTTTCAACAACATTGTCCATTTTGTTCAGTCTTTGTCATTTTTTCCCCAACAATATTATTCAGACATCTTTTAGTGAGCCAAAAATTGTAAGTTTTTACTCTACTCTCAAAGCCTAATTTGAATGCACTTTAAGATCAGTTTCATTGGTAAACAGGTTTTCTATATTCCTTACATTATATGTTTTGGTTTTTCTTAAAGATATGGGCTGGCATGACTAGTAGTTAGCTTGTTGGGCTGGGTATCGAGGATCCGGAACTCGAGACGAGCTATGAACACACTACACACTGTCAGCTTTGGACAGGCCTAGGTGCTATATAAAATTGACAGTCAGAAATTAAAACAGTAATTTGCAAGAAAAATTTCAGTGAAAATCGAATATATATATATTTCGTTCTTAAATAAGTCTCTCTAAGTAAAGTCGCTGGTTTGAAAAGGGAACTTGAAAATAAAACAAAAATTTGAAGCCTTTCGAAACACGGTTTGAAGTGGATAAACCAGTCAACATATTTTGGGTTGGCAAACCAGTTAACATATTTATATTTACAGTGTTTGTCGCCAGATTTTTCTTGGTTGGCAAACCAGTCAACATATTTATATTTACAATTTCTGTCCCCAGCATTTCAATGGATTACTGAAGTACGTCTATTCGGCCATTGCTTGAAGTTCATTTAAATTAAAAAAAAACAAAACAGTTTTCTGAAGATATAAGTTAAACAAAGTTTTACCCTTTGTAACACTTTCCCTTTTGTCTAAAACGAAGACAAGTTGGCGCTGGATAAAAGTAACCGCAATGGTTACTCTGGGTAATTAATGTATCATGTATCTAGTGCTAAGATTGTTTGTATGTTAGTACCCCTCCCCTCTACTCCCCCATCCCGTCTATCATCGCATTACAGGATAGCGCGTGGAACAGTGTAAAACGGAAACCGAACATTATTAGGAAACTGTTGGTCACAACCAGATAGAAAAGGTCACTTTTCCGCTTCAATACCCTTGACGTACTTAATTCAACACCATAACTGTTGCTGTTGTGTTTTAATGAATCTGCTCACCATTTCCTATGTTATTAAACGTCGTGTAATTAAATGTACCTTGAAAAATCAACAACAACAAACAAAAGCAAAATAAAGCCAAATTTTCACCTCTAAAATAATCGTTAAGTAGTGGATTGTTGAATATAAGATTATATTTGATGTTTAATACGACGTGATGAGTCTACGTAATAAATATTATATTTATTATTTGACAAGACATGATAGTCTAGATGATACTATTGTTCCGAAGATTTGAGCGATTTTGTATGTAATCAAACAGGCGAAACATCGATAAAAAATAATTTTGACTAAACGGTTTTTCGAATATTAACCGTCACAAGTTATTACCTACTTTAACCCACATATTACCTATTTGTTTTTATACAGTTTTCTTAGGGATCTACATGTTGTATTGTTCTATGTTAGAACACACAATGTATAGAACTCGCCAAAACAATTAAGTAAAATAAATCACTCGTTTTTTTTTGTTTTATGTAAACTGCATAAAGGACTCTCAAGGAATTCATGTTTACATTTCTTTCAGTGACTCATTTTATAAAGAACTCGGTAATCAATAAAGTCTGGTGCCTAAAGAATTTAGAAATATATGTTTAAAAAGTCAATGGAGTACAATTGGACCTCGATGGTTTGTATTCACCTTTTTTTTCTTTCAATTTGGCATTTCCCTTTTATTTTCAGATACTTCAGCTGCAAGAACGACTTTGGTCTATTTGCTCCTGCTCATAAGGTTACACGAGTCGCCAGGACTTCCACCACTAAAGTCACCCGTATCACAACACTTGAACCCGTGTCTTTGCCAGGAGTTCGTCGATCACTGACTCCGGAGTTTCTGAACAATTCTTGCCATGAGAAGGTACTTTCACAACTAGGCCTGTTTCTCTATAGAAATACATAACAAAGCTGAGAAAGTGCTTTTGCAGATAGCCCTATTCAATGATTAAATTGTTATTTTGAAAGAGGTGGAACTTTCTTTTGTTATCCATTTCGACATTTTAATCAAAAGACCAGGAAAAGTTGACTTGAATCTTCAGGAAGCAGAAATCCGTACTGAGAAGGTACTTTCAAAGCTATGCCCGTGTCACTATAGGAAAACACAGCTTAATAAAACTAAGAAAGAACTTATCACAGTTAGGTCTATTTCTATTTTGAAATAAACAATGTAATAAAGCTGAGAAAGTACTTTCACAAGTAGACCTGTGTCACTATAGAAAAACAGCGTTAATAAAGCCAAGAAAGTTTTTACAATTAAGCCTAATTTTATATAGAAATAACAACTTAATAAAGCTAAGAAAGTACTTTTACAGCTACATAGGTATAACAACGTAATTAAAGCTCAGAAACTAATTTCACAGCTGGGCCTGTGGTACTATAGAAAGCACAGCATAGTAAAGCTGAGAAAGTATTTTTCAGTTAGGCCTTTTTCTATATAAATTTAAACAACGTAATAAAGCTGAGAAGGAACTTTCACAGCTAGACCTGTGTCACTATAGCAAAACACAGCTTAATAAAGCTAAGAAAGAACTTTCACAGTTAGGCCTATATCTATTTTGAAATAAACAATGTAATAAAGCTGAGAAAGTATTTTTACAGTTAGGCCTATTTCTATATATAAATAATGTAACAAAGCTAAGTAAGTACTTCTAGAGTTAGTCCTATTTCTATATAGAAATAAACAGCATAATAAAGCTGAGAAACTACTTTCAGAGCTAGGCCTGTGTCACTATAGAAAAACACAGCGTAATAATTCTGAGAAAGTATTTTTCAATTAGCCCTTTTTCTATACATATTTAAACAATGTAATAAAGCTAAGAAGGTACCTTCAGAGCTAGGCCTGTGTCACTGTAAAATAAACAGCGTTAATAAAGCCAAGAAAGTATTTTTGCAATTAGGACTAATTCTATATAGAAATAACAACTTAATAAAGCTAAGAAAGAACTTTCACAGTTAGGCCTATATCTATTTTGAAATAAACAATGTAATAAAGCTGAGAAAATATTTTTACAGTTAGGCCTATTTCTATATAGAAATAATGTAATAAAGCTAAGTAAGTACTTCTAGAGGTAGTCCTATTTCCATATAGAAATAAACAGCATAATAAAGCTGAGAAACTACTTTCAGAGCTAGGCCTGTGTCACTATAGAAAAACACAGCGTAATAATTCTGAGAAAGTATTTTTCAATTAGGCCTTTTTCTATACAGATTTCAACAATGTAATAAAGCTGAGAAAGTACTTTCACAAGTAGACCTGTGTCACTATAGAAAAACAGCGTTAATAAAGCCAAGAAAGTTTTTACAATTAAGCCTAATTTTATATAGAAATAACAACCTAATAAAGCTAAGAAAGTACTTTTACAGCTACATAGGTATAACAACGTAATTAAAGCTCAGAAACTAATTTCACAGCTGGGCCTGTGGTACTATAGAAAGCACAGCATAGTAAAGCTGAGAAAGTATTTTTCAGTTAGGCCTTTTTCTATATAAATTTAAACAACGTAATGAAGCTGAGAAGGTACTTTCACAGTTAGGCCTATATCTATTTTGAAATAAACAATGTAATAAAGCTGAGAAAGTACATCTAGAGTTAGTCCTATTTCTATATAGAAATAAACAGCATAATAAAGCTGAGAAACTACTTTCAGAGCTAGGCCTGTGTCACTATAGAAAAACACAGCGTAATAATTCTGAGAAAGTATTTTTCAATTAGGCCTTTTTCTATACATATTTAAACAATGTAATAAAGCTGAGAAGGTACCTTCACAGCTAGGCCTGTGTCACTGTAAAATAAACAGCGTTAATAAAGCCAAGAAAGTATTTTTGCAATTAGGACTAATTCTATATAGAAATAACAACTTAATAAAGCTAAGAAAGAACTTTCACAGTTAGGCCTATTTCTATATAGACATAAATAACATAATAAAGTTGAGAAGGTACTTTCAAAGTTAGGTTTATTTCTATATAGAAATAAACTATGTAACAAAGCTGAGAAGGTATTTTCACAGCTAGGCCTGTGCCACTGTAGAAAAACACAGCGTAATAAATCTAAGAAAGTACTTTACAGCTAGGCCTGTGTTACTATAGAAAGCACAGCATAGTAAAACTGAGAAAGTACATTTACAGTTAGGCCTATTTCTACATGGATATAAACAACGTAATTAAAGCTGAGAAGGTACTTTCACAGCTAGGCCTATGTCACTATAGAAAGAAAGTATTTTTACAGTTAGGTCCATTTCTATATAGAAATAATAACTTAATAGAGCTAAGTAAGTACGTTTAGAGTTAGTTCTATTTCTGTACAGAAATAAACAAGATAATAAAGCTGAGAAGGTACTTTCGGAGCTAGGCCTATGACACTATAGCAAAACATAGCGTAATAAAGCTAAGAACGTTCTTTTACAGTTAGGCTTATTTCTATATAGTAATAAAGCTGACAAGGTATTTTCACAGCTAGGCCTATGTCACTATAGAAAAACAATGTTAATAAAGCTAAGAAAGTATTCTTACAGTTAGGCCCATTTCTATATAGAAATAAAGAACTAACTGAAGCCGAGAAGCTGCTTTCACAGCTAGACCACTGTCACTCTAGAAAACACAGCGAAGTAAAGCTGAGAAAATACTTTTAGAGTTAGGCCTATTTCTATATAGAAATAAGCAACATGATAAAGTTGAGAAAGTATTTACACAGCTACACCTGTGTCACTATTAAAAAAAACAGTGTAATGCGTAATAAAGCTGAGAAAGTACTGTTAAAGTTAGGCCCATTTCTATATAGAAATAAACAACGTAATAAAGCTGAGAAAAAGATACTTTCACAGCTAAACCTCTGTCACTCTAGAAAACATAGCGTAGTAAAGCTGAGAAAATACTTTTAGAGTTAGGCCTATTTCTATGTAGAAATAAGCAACGTAATAAAGCTGAGAAAGTACTTTCACAGCTACACATGTGTCACTATAGAAAAACACAGCGTGGTGCGTAATAAAGCTGAGAAAGTACTTTTCAGTTAGGCCCATTTCTATATAGAAATAACCAACATAATAAATCTCAGAAGCTACTTTCACAGCTAAATCTCTGTCACTCTAGAAAACACAGGGTAGTAAAGCTGAGAAAGTACTTTTACAGTTAGGCCTATTTGTTCATAGAAATAAACAACCTAATAAAGCTGAGAAATTACTTTTACAGTTAGGCCTATTTATATACAGACATAAACAGCGTTAATAAAGCTGAGAAGGTACTTTCACAGCTAGGCCTGTGTCACTATAGAAAAACAGCGTTTATAAAACTAAAAATAATTTTTACAGTTTGGCTTATTTCGATATAGAAATGAAAAGCGTTAATAAAGCTGGGAAAGTACTTTCGCAGCTAGGCCTGTGTCATTATAGAAAAACAAAGCGTTAATAAAGCTGAGGATGTACTTTTACAGTTAGGCCTATTTCTATATAGATATAAAGAACTTACTCAAGATGAGAAGCTACTTTCACAGCTAGACCTCTGTCACTATAGAAAAACACAGCGTAGTAAAGCTGAGAAAATACTTTTAGAGTTAGTCCTATTGCTATATAGAAATAAACAACATAATAAAGCTGAGAAGGTACTTTCAGAGCTAGGCCTATGTCACTATAGAATTGTTTGTTTGTTTGTTTTGAATTTCGCGCAAAGTTACACGAGGGCTATCTGCACCAGCCGTCCCTAATTTAGCAGTGTAGGACTAGAGGGTAGGCAGCTAGTCATCATCACCCACCGCCAATTCTTGGGCTACTCTTTTACCAACGAATAGTGGGATTGACCGTCACATTTATAACGCCCCCACGGCTGAAAGAGCGAGCATGCTTGGTGGGACACGGATTCGAACCCGCGACCTGCAGATTGCGAGTCGAGCGTTCTAACCACCTGGCCATGCTGGGCCGTTACTATAGAAAACACAGTGTAATAAATCTCAGAAAATACTTTTACAGTTAGGCCTATTTCTATATAGAAATAAACAACATAATAAAGCTGAGAAGGTACTTTCAGAGCTATGCCTATGTCCGTATAGAAAAACATACCGTGATAAAGCTAAGAAAGTACTTTTATAGTTAGGTCTATTTCTATATATAAAAACACAGTGAAATAAATCTCAAAAAGTACTTCTACAGTTACGTCTATTTCTATATAGAAATAAATAGCGTTAATAAAACCGAGAAGGTACTTTTATAGTTAGGCTTATTTCTATATAGAACTAAACAATGTAATTAAGCTAGAAGACATTTTCACACTTAGACCTGTATCACTATAGCAAAACATAGCGTCAATAAAGCTGAGAAGGTACTTTTACAGTTAGGCTTATTTTTATACATAAATAAATAATGTAATAAAGCTGAGAAGGTATTTTCACAGCTAGACCTGTGTCACTATTTTAAAATGTGAAATATAGCTAAGAAAGTACTTTTACAGTTAGGCCTATTTCTAGGGGTGAAATTCTCAAAAGAAAACTAAGGCTGCATGAATTGGACTCGTTTTTTTTAAAAAAAAAAACGACAAAGCAGCTCAAGTAAATCCCGGTACTAGTACCGCCACAAAACAAAACTTCCTTTACTCAGTATCGGTAAGTACCGGAAGGATTTTACCCCTGCCTATTTCTATATAGAAATAAACATCGTTATAAAGCTGAGAAGGTACTTTCACAGTTAGGCCTGTTTTGTTATAGATATACACAATATAATAAATCCAAATGAGATAAACATTTTTAATTAACTCAGATGTTTGTGTTATATCAATACTTAATTAATAAAAACATGATGAACACAATCATAATCTTTATAGTCAAATATTTCAATTTATGTCATAGAGAGCGGTATATGTTATTCACTTAGTTTCATTTATCTTTGTTAGATAGTGCTTCATGGCACCGTTTCTAACCTTCTCGCTCAGTGGAAACATGTGCTAATTACTTAATTTTTTTTTTCTATACGCTGGGTACTGAGTGCGTGTCTATTGCTTCCCTTGTTAGGTGGAGATTTGTGTTATCTATTTAGTTCCTCTAATATTTGATATTTCATACCTGAATGTCAACTTATGTCCCACATGGGATAAACGAACAGATTAAAACACAAGGATCAGACATAGCCATCCTTAATTTAAACTGTTGACCACAGGGAGAACAACAAGACAGCAGCATTAATTTAATCCCTATCTAAAAGTTTTAACTAAATATATTAAATACGAAATTTATTATAACGTTACGCTTGCCCGCATGTTTTCTGTCATTTGGTTTATATTTGCAATCAGTATTTTAATACAATAATAATATATAGAGGTAGGGACTCTATTTATTTTTCTTCTCACGTGAACCGTTTTGTCTTATTTTATTAACAGCTCCTGGGAACATTATCAAATTAAAAGTTTTAGAAGACTGAGTTTTACGGTTTACATAGGCGAACTAATTTACAACTTTATGTATTTTAATTTTTACATGTATTATGGAATTTGTTTTAGACTACAACTCTTACGTAAGATATATTACTGACAAGCTGCTAATGTTTTATTCTATTCGAAAGGTTCACGATATTGTTTAATATGTCACCACCTAAAGTTTTTGTTTTATGTTAAAGCTCTCTTAACACGAAACAAAATCTTCAGCATCTTTCAAATAAAGTAAGACTTTAGAAATTCAGAAGATATTACTCAACTTTTGAAGAATTATTTTATATTAAGTTTTAAAGACTGTATTTTTAAACTACTTTATTTGGTAGCATTTTGTTTAATTTACAGCCTTCAAAACAATTAGTTTAGTTAAATGATTTTGAAGATATTATTCATTTAAACTTTCAGATTTTATTATGTTTTATAGCTTCAGAAGAACTTTTGTTAGAGCAAGGGAAAATTTATTGCATATCAAAGTTTTTCTTCTTAGAACATGCAGATTGTTGTTTTATATTAAGTTTTAAAAATTTCTATTTTATTTGAAAGCTTCTGAAAATCTGTTTTATTTTACAGCTTCTGAAGCTTTTGATTTATTTTGCAGCTTCTGAAAATTTGAGAAAACGGGATCAACCAACAAAAAAGTTGAAATTTGTTTCCGACTTTCAATTGAGTGATGAATTGTAAAATATCCTCGTAAACTTTTTTTCTTTTAAACAACATTATTTTTGTCACAGCATTCTACATTGCTAAAATGGCAAAACAAATTTGATGTTTGGAACATTGTTTTTATCTAACAAATATGATAGAAAATGTTTGTTTTTGTTTTAATTAAAGTTATATATTCCAGAATACAAACTGTAAACATAATTTAGTAAACATTTAAATGTTGTATTTATGACAAAGCTACCAGGCTATTTGCTGCCATCTCTATCTTTGAACCACTAATCATAGGGAAGACGAGCCAACAGCATCCTATCACCTGCCATCCATGTAAAGGAATTGACTGTCCTTCTTATAACGCACTCAGAGCTCCACCACAGAGTGAATTCACTTCCCAATTAAAATCAATAAGTATACTTGGGCTTCCTTCGTAAATCATTGTGTGGATATAAATAATTTATAACCTTGATTAATGGTGAACTGTAAATCATTTACATGAAACATGATGCCACCTGGTGGGGTTGTAATGGTGTCACCTAGTGAGGTAATGATGGTGTTACTTTGTGGGGTAGCGATGGTGTAACCTGGTGTAGTTTTGATGATGTCATATCGTGGGGTTCTGATGACGTAATCTTGTGGGGTAGTGATAATGTTACCTGGTGGGGTAGTGATGGTGTAACTTGGTGTGGTTGTAATGGTGTGACCTGGTTTTGATGATGTCATATCGTGAGGTAGTGATGATGTTATCAGGTGGCGTAGTGATGATGTAACTTGGTGTGGTTGTGATGATGTCATATCGTGAGGTAGTGATGCTGTTACTTTGTGAGATAGTGATAATGTTACCTGGTGGGGTAGTGATGATGTAACCTGGTGTAATTGTGATAACGTTACCTGGTGGTGTAGTGATGGTGTAACTTGTTGTGGTTGTGATGATGTCATATCGTGGGATAGTGATGGTGTAACTTGGTGTGGTTGTGATGATGTCATATCGTGGGATAGTGATAGTGTCATCTGGTAGGGTTATGATGGTGTCACCTGGTATAGTAGTGATACTGCCACCTGGTGTGGTAGTGAAGCTTTCACGTTACAGATAATGATGATGTCATCTTCTGGGGTAGTGAAGCTGTCTCCTGGTGGGGTAGTGATGCTGTCATCTGGTGGGGGTAATGATACTACCATCTGATGGGGTAGTAAAGCTGTTACCTTACAAATAATTATGATGTCATCTTGTAGAGGTAGTGATGGTGCCACCTAGTGGAGTAGTGACTCACTTAGTTCACAGATGCAGACTTACGTAAATTATATCCAAGTTACGTGGAAATATTAAAATATATACGCCTAGTTTGATGCTCTATTTTATCACCAAAATATTAAAACATCTTCTTATACGCCTGAATTGATGCTCTATTTTATTACAAGTTCTTTATTTTTTCTTTTCTTATTGTGTTTGTTTCTACTTGGGTGAAGATAATTTAGAAGGAATTTTGTAATTAAAGTACATAATGATATTAAATTTAATAAGCATTTGTTTTGATTCATTATGCGATATATATATATGTTTGTTTAATTATAATAACACTAGGTGTCTAATGTTTATGACAGATTTAATTCAATAGATTAGAATGTATATAAATATATATATATTCGGGGGTAGGTTAAGGCTGGATCCTTATTCCTCTAACGATCTGAAGATCTTCACTGAGAAGTCAGATATGTATCATTATGTAGTCAGTCGTTTTTAAATAAAAAAAATAAATATCCTGACTAGATCTTCGTTTGAGTTGATGATGTTTCTTGTTCTATCGAGACAAAAAAAGATACATAACACGTCCTCCCCTCTCCTTGGAGAACGCTTTTCTAGTTGGTATTCCTTTTATTTTTCAGTTTTATAGTTGGAAATGAAGAGATCTCAGGGAATAGGATTGTGACTTTAAAAAATCATGTGTAATCACTTTAAGGTTTGTATTTTCGGTTTGTTTGTAATTAAGCACAAAGCTACACAACGGGCTATCAGACATACCGCTGTGCCACTGGGGGGGGGGGGGAGGTATATTTTCGGATAACTTGCACGATTCTATGGGAAAGTTGATGGTGGAAAGTCCATCTTCCAGCTTCCAAGAGTGGTCGAGTTCTTTGGTTCCTTTCCTAATGTGAACTTTTGTTCTGTTGACCCCACGCGCTTTGGAATATCATGAATAGTAATACAGACTTACTGTAGCTAGTTATAATTACTCTTACTGTATAAGGTGAAGTCCGTTCATATGGAAAAGAAGTTCTTACAGACAGGTAACCAGGTACACCTGTTGGCAGAGAGACAGACGGATAATGATAGACAGATAGATAACCAGGTACGTGACTTAGTAGAGAGGTAGATAACCAGGTACGTGGGTTAGTAGAGAGGCAGATAACCAGGTACACCTGTTGGCAGAGAGACAGACGGATAATGATAGACAGATAGATAACCAGGTACGTGGCTTAGTAGAGAGACAGATAACCAGGTACGCATGTTAGTAGAGAGACAGATAGATATCAAGGTACGTATGTTAATTACAGAGAGAGACAGATAGATATCAAGGTACGTATGTTAATTACAGAGATAGACAGATAACCAGGTACACCTGTTGCCATAAAGACAGACGGATAATGATAGACAGATAGAGAACCAGGTACGTGGCTTAGTAGAGAGACAGATAACCAGGTACGCATGTTAGTAGAGAGACAGATAGATATCAAGGTATGTATGTTAATTACAGAGATAAACAGATAACCAGGTACGTAGGTTAGTACAGAGACAGATATATAAAAGTAGACAGCTAGATATAGAAACAGATAACCAAAAACGTATATCAGTAAAGTGATAGACAGATATATATGTTTGTAAAAAGACAAACAGATAGATAAAGATAAGTAGACAGATAAACAGGTACGTACGTCAGTTGAGTGACAGAGAGATCAATGTAGAGAGGTAGGGAGGTAAGACAAATAACCAGGTATGTATGTTAGTAAAGAGACAAACAGACATAAAACAGGTAGAGAGATAGAAATGGACAATCTGTTAGAATGGAGACTAGAAGAGAAGCGATACTGGATAATTTTACTCCATATAAGAGTAATTTATTATTATTACACCATATCTGAAATGAATTAGTTTGATATCGTGTAGTGTCGCTTACAACGGTTTCATCTAAATTGTGATTTTAAGATATAGCTGGTAAGAAAACTGAACAGATTGGAAATGTTTCAAAGGGTTATAGAGTCCCCCCTCCCACTGGCACAGCGATAAGTCTGCGGACTTATAACACTAGAAACCGGGTTTTGATACCTGTGGTGGGCACAGCATAGATAGCCCAGTGTATAACTACAAGCAAACATATAGGGTCGACGGAAACTAAGTGAATATTTAATTTAAAAATACAATAGTAGCAACTTTTAATGACTATAACATTTCAACCCATAGTATTGGGTCGTCATCAGGTAGAAGTTAATAAACTAACTGTAACATTATTGTGCAGGTACGATTTGAAGAGCCAGGAATTAACTTACAATACATGCCAGAAGATGGCACGCAGTGCACAACATTTATCAACAATCTATAAAATAAGTTGAGAAAAGAGATTCACATTAAGTTGTTAATGTTGTATAGTAAGTGACCTTAAGGTTTATTGTTCGTTTGTTTCATAATTTCGCCCAAAGTTACAGAATTAATCGTCCGTAATTTTGAGCTGATATTAACAGCACTCACCGCCAACTTTTGCGCTACTCGTGATCGTCGATCTTATGGCCCAAAGTGCGGAGCGCGTTTTTGCAGCAACGGGTCGCGAATCGTGGATTCTCTGATTCACAACCCGGCATACTAACCAGTAGGCCACGTCCTATCCACAAGGCTTATTAATTCCACACACACTAACTCATACCGTTATTTGACATAAATCAGGTTATACAACGCAGTTGATGACGTCTTGATTACACTGGCATGACACGACTGACTGTTGCAATACAGTGTCGGGCGATAGAATGTGTTTCCAACGTGACTTGAAATTCTTGACACTTCTGTTGATGAAAATTGTTGTCTTTTTCTCTATTCAAAATGAAACACGTCGGTGCAGGATCACGCGCTTTCAAGAAAACTACGAGGCCAGATGGAGTTAATCACTCCCCCTCACACATATATACAATATACACAAAATTATAGCTATGTATAGAAATATCGTTATAAAGATTATAAATAGAAATAAATTCATTCGGAATTATTTCATCACCCGATAGAGGGATGATCACCCTCAGGAGCTTCAAACTGGTATGAAACAAAAAAATTGTTAAGCCTAACTTCAGTAAAAATGGTTAATTCGGAATTATTTCAAGACCCGATATAGGGATAACCACTTTTAGGAGCTACAAACTGGTATGAAATCATAAAATTGTTAACTATAACTCCAGTAGAAACTGTTAATTCGGAATTATTTCATCACCCGATACAGGAATAATCGCCCTTAAAAGTTATAAACTGGTACGAAGCAATAAAATTGTTAACCATAACTTGAATAAAAACTTGTTATGTTTGTTAATTTCCGGTATCAGTTCTTTCCGAGGAACTTCAGCGATACAAGTCCTTTCTTAAATAAAACTAGTTTATTCTTTCTCGATACAACTTTGTAATACATAGAATTTCCACAGTCATTTTAACTTAACTACTTTTATAAACATGCGCCATAATTCACAGCGATTCACACACTTTAGTTACGGTGCCTACTGTTCGCTTGACTCAATTATCTATCTCTATATCTATCTATCTCTTTTGCTGGCTTTATTTGCTGGGCTTATATACTAAAAAAGAAGGCGCCTGTAAGAAACTAGAGTTGCCAGGAAAATTCATGATCCTTCGAGAAACTCCAGCGCGCATGCTCTCAGCGGTGCGTGACTTCCGCTGTCGTAACAAACTGTTTATTCGGAATTATTTTATCATTCGGTAGAGGGCCAATCACTCCAAGTACTTCACTATGGGAAAAGACGAGTAATTGAATTATCAATCTTAAGTTTTATAGAAGTTAATTAATTTAGATTTACTTCATCACCTTTCCTCATAAGATAATCTATGTTACACATTAGTTTCCGTGAGTGCATGTATTTTAGAAGTGTATCCCAGAGTAGCAAGACAAGCTACTTTGCTGCCATCTAACGATAATAAATAACATCTTTACAAACTTTTTTGTAACTATAATTTACATAAAGCGATTATGGAAATAAGTTTAGTTTGCTTTTTTCGTTTAAAATTAATTCAAAGGAATTTCGATGGATTCAATTAATTTTTTTCTATTCAAAATTCACAGCGTTTGTTTTCAAAACGCAATTTATTTAACCTAAGCTACTTTTACAGTTATTAGCTTAGGTTCTGGAGTCACGTTATATCCAAGAACCCACGAAAGTGTCATGATGATCAGAAGTAGGAAAGCTGGAAAATATTCGTCACTGACAAACAGACATACAAACACAAATCATTTTATAGTATACATAACGTCGAAAACATCTTTTTTTAGTTGAAGGAAAAACTTGAGATATCAATATTCAAGTCAATCATCTTTTCATTCTTTATTTTCCAAAGACATGCAACTATAATTGAAAAAAAAAAAAACCACAGTAAACGGAACAAACTGTCAGAAGTCTTGATATCAGAGGAACTAGTTTCGACATATTAGTGTGTCCTCTTCAGTCTCACAATGTTTCCATTTGATCTAATTCCACTCCGAAATTAATAATTACCTAACAATTAAAAATGAGAAATATAAAAGTAAAAAACTAATTAAAGGGGATTAATAATCTGAGTTTCACTGAAACTTTGTCTTATTCCTTTATTTTATAATAACTATATAAATGATTTAATTCTTTATTTATAGTAAGCGCTTTTGTGAACGATGTACGATTTTTTTTGTAACTCTATTTGTGACGTCATATTTAGAGCTGTTATTAATGTCTGAAGAGTCCAGCTTGGACGAAATTGCTTACACTACATTTGGAATAAAAGTATTTATCTAGTTATTCTCAAATAATTTATTTTTTATATATGTATGATATATATATAAATTTATTTATTTCAAGCACAAAACATTTACGAAAAACATTCACCAGCGCTATCTTCCGAGTAGTTGTTAAAACCAAAAATACACCTTTTATTAATTACAAATTATTTCATCATATACACAATTAATAGCAAACCTTCAACACTTATAAATTAAATAACATTACACTCAGTAATGCATTAGGTTTTGGTTTCAGTAAAACCAGATATTCTTCGTTTTAGCTACTACTCTGCCACGTGAAAAACTATTATTTAGAAGACAATATTTAAATGTAAACAACAACCAAACTGATATAACAATGTGTGTTTAGTATACTATGTACAGGGTGATATAACAGTGTTTGTTTTTAGTACTATGGACAGAGTGATATAACAGTGTTTGTTTTAGTATACTATGTACAGGGTGATATAACAGTGTTTGTTTTTAGTACTATGGACAGAGTGATATAACAGTGTTTGTTTTTAGTACTATGGACAGGGTGATATAACAGTGTTTGTTTAGTATACTATGTACAGGGTGATATAACAGTGTGTGTTTAGTATACTATGTACAGGGTGATATAACAGTGTTTGTTCAGTATACTATGGACAGAGTGATATAAAAGTGTTTGTTTAGTATACTATGGACAGAGTGATATAACAGTGTTTGTTTAGTATACTATGGATAGAGTGATATAACAGTGTGTGTTTTTAGTACTATGGATAGAGTGATATAACAGTGTTTGTTTAGTATACTATGTACAGGGTGATATAACAGTGTTTGTTTAGTGTACTATGTACAGGGTGATAAAACAGTGTTTGTTCAGTATACTATGGACAGAGTGATATAACAGTGTTTGTTTAGTATACTATGGACAGAGTGATATAACAGTGTTTGTTTTTAGTACTATGGACAGAGTGATATAACAGTGTTTGTTTAGTATACTATGTACAGGGTGATATAACAGTGTTTGTTTTTAGTACTATGGACAGAGTGATACAACAGTGTTTGTTTAGTATACTATGTACAGGGTGATAC
>NW_013742348.1:0-18845 GCF_000517525.1 Limulus polyphemus | reverse complement strand
ATTACTATTTACTGCTCTTACTTTAAAAAAGTATTGCTACTGGCTGTATTTCCTGCCATTAAGTGCCTTTATGTTCCTACGTTACTTAGCTTAGTTAACCTGCTTTGGTTACTGGCTTAAAATGTTCATGGAAAATGGAGATATATTAAACATTTACCTAGGACTGGACAGTTTTCTAACTTATGTGTCGCGTGGATTTGTTTAATAGTTTGTGTTGAATTTTATTTAAACACTTTTTGTTTGTTTGTTTAAAGAATTCTATTTTAACCAATTTGTGGCCAGTCTTTAATTCAATAATTTGATTTTAACAGTTATAATTAAGTTAGTGAAGGACTTTGTATATATATTCTGTATTTAAACACAATGTGCGTGTTTTTGTTGTTGTTGTTGTGAACAAAGAATTCGTGAGTCTTTATCTGCGTTTTCTCTATTTACTTCAACATCTTACGTTACGCTTTCACATTTCGCACCACTTCGTGGCTCTTGATCTTCATCTGCTATTTACCTGTCGACTAAATCCTGGAACACTTGGTTAGAACATGTTAGATTATCGTGGGTGGAATCACTTTAACACGTTATTCAAAAGGTGTCGTCTGTGTTCAGTAGTGATTCATTTTGGTTAGTGTAATGAGCTTCATACACTTTTGGTGGTTTAATATATATATATCTCATTTGCTAGTGCGGATCAGTGTGGAAAAGTCATGAATGGCTTAAATAGCAGAACGTGGAGCAGTTGTAAAGAGTTGGTCAGTGTGAAAACTTAAAATATCAGAATTGTAACTTGAAGCCAAAGTTGGTTGAAAGTGGCTGGAAAAAGAAAGCCTTTGTATTGTAGGGCTGTTGTTTGTTAATGTCGCTAATAAAATAAGGGATTTCGTAAAATACCAATTGCATTTTTATTGCCTCTGTTGACTTACAAATGGTTTATATAAATACATACAACTTCGATAATAATGAATAAACATAATTCCAATCATTCTCATGGTCCGTTGTTGTATCATGATGTTCAGCTATGGTAGAAGCATTAATTTTCATAATTCTGATGTGTTAGTATCACAAATTATACCTTCCAGTATGTATATATAGTAAATACGGTTGATTTGGGGATTAGAAACGTTTATTATAAAAGTTTCTAATACCCATATCAGCCATCTTTACTAGATATATTTACATTAATTGGGTTCCTCGTCATCATAAAGTATCTTCCAGTAGTTTTAAATGTTAATAACTTTCTAAATTGCGTTAATCCCCTTATGGTTTTTAGCTATAACTAGTAAACCTATTATTGATTTATAAAATATGACCTGGTGCTTTGTTAGTTCTATAGTTGTTACCAATTTAGAAAAATCCCAACTCGTTTTGGTCTTTTTCGTTATAGTTATCACTTAGCTGACCTTTATAGGTTAACTTCCTGATATTCATGTGTTAAGATCGAGTTGTTTCTAACTAATATTCTTGGTCCAGCTCAGAGGCGATGCTGATCCCAGGTTTTTTGTTTTTGTTTTCTAATGTAGTTTTTTCGTTTGATAGGCACGATATGGCCTGGAAGTAGCTGTCTTTATTTCTTCTTTATGTCTTTATCTGGTGTATCGAATTTAGTTTGTAAGTCTTTTAAAGTGTAGCTCTTCAGGTTCTCGTTTCTTTAACCGTGTGGTATTCATCTCAGGTATTTTACAATAATAACGTTCTTTTTGAACATCACTTCCACCTTACCCAGTCATAAACAACCACAACTTTCTTAATCAAATACAATCATCTTGTTATTGCAAAGCTAACTTGTCTGCGTGCATCTTTACGGACCAGGTATCATATGTTCTTATGGCAAATGTTTCATCAATGTACTGGATCCAGAGTCAGGATTTGTGAGTAGAGATGAAAATGACGTTGTCGTCCACCTCGTTCTCAAAAAGATATCACTTTAGAATAAGAAAAGAGGAGATCCTATTGACATACCGTAAATAATATGTTATTGAGTAATACTGTTTTACCTTAGTGAAGAGTATCTTAAAATATTTGAGCATAGAGACAAATCAAGCTTTTAAGATTGTTTATTACACAGTTGATGAAGGAATACCAAACAAATCCTGTAAGTATCTTCCTCCTATTAAGAATACTAAGTACTTAAGGAATGGCAATAAATGCTATCTATCATTTAAACAATGTGTACTTAATACTGTCATATTACATAAACACCATATACATAACTTCTAGGTCCATCTAACCAAACATCCGTCAATCTCTATATCTATCTTTTTGGAAATCGTTTATAAATAAAATATTACACCATATTGAAAATTATTTTACCGTGGACTTCTCAACTGTAAAACCTTCAAGGTTCAAACCTTTTACTATGTTATCTTTCTGGAAAATATTTAAGAAGAAGACAAGCTTGCTGGTTCACCAGTTCTTCTGAATGATAATGAAGGTAATTCAAGTACAGTGTAATAATAATATTCAATAAATGGTGTTAAAATAAATGAATAATATTTTTTATTAATCTTTACCTTAATTTTTATTTATATATAAATGCCTTACATAAAAATTACACCTCACCACTGGATATAGCAGCTATAATGTGGTTGATATATGGGTTTTTATACCTTATTCTTTACTTTCACCCATGAGTTGATTAAAATATATATAAGAATATTACCCCATACTGAATATTATTTTACTGTTGACTTTTTAATTGTAAACATATTGTTTGTGCTAAATAAAAACTTCGTATAATCATGATCTAGATAGTATCACCTTACTACGTTTGTTACGGATGTTAAGAGTATATATTTACATTTCAGTTATGTACTTCACGCTAGATATAACTATAGATTCCGGAGTAATTAGCTTTAGCATCGATCAACACAGATCAACTGAATTGTGCAGTCTCCAGGAAGTCGTTGTTTATGTTAGTCATTGTTTTGTATAAGGGATTTGAAGTCAATATATGATGTTGTGATGATATCATCATATTTTACTCTTCCATAACAGTTATGGAATCTACCTGAAGTAAGATATGTTCAGGTATTTTTTCTATATTTTCGTGCAGTGTTCTGCATGTAGCTCATCACATTCGTGTTGACTGAATGCCACACATGAACTAATTGTTTGGAGCCGAGAACGACCTAGAGTTTAGTAGTATACTATACTGTGGATTTTTGTTTGTTTGAAGTTAAGCACAAAGCTACACAATGGGTTACCTGTGCTCTGCCCACCACGAGTATCCAAACCCGGTTCTTAGCATTGTAAGTCCGCAGACATACGCTGCTGATGATAATATTACAGATTTCTTTTCTTTTTCACCAAAGTTAAAATTGAAAATTTTCCAGATTATATTTTCCATTTTACCTCTGGTGAAAATAAAATAAACCTGTAATATCAAGTAACGTTGATGTTTTTAAAAATTAGCTTAAAAATGAAGAAAGCAAACTTAACAATTTAACCGCATTAGTTGAGATGAAAAGCAAGGCTTCATAGCTTGAGAGTTGAAATAAGACTGACTAAAAACATGTACAAATTTCACCAGCATAATTGAAATCTATTTCTGGTCAAAGAATGTGCAATGGGCATTAATCTAACTGCTCTATTTCTCCACTTGCCTGAGTCAGTAGCACAAGATATAATCCTTATGACAAACCATTACTTCACACAAATAACCCAGAAAATATTGAGCCGGTGCTTATTTACACCCGCAATAAAAGTGACAACCCTAAGAAAGTTTTTTATATGTCTATAGTAACTATAAATGTTCTCACGACATTATGACAAACTGGAAAGTCCAAAATTTATATCAGCTTCTTAATGTATTATTTATGGAATAGTGACGTAATGAAAGCGAATGAAATGTCACATAAATAACTATTTTCAAACCTGTAGCTTAAACCCCATCATAAACTCAATAGAAAGTTAGTCTGACCGTTCATCACACAATCTACGAGGATATGCCTTAAAATGTAAGTAGAAAGAAGGTTAACACAGACACTTCCCTAAAATCTTTAACCTCTAGTGGTATATATATGCAATATGTAAAGTAACTTCCTTCTCTAGAACCATTCATTTCATCAAGCGACTTATATATTTTCCTCGAACTCGTGATCTTTTGTGAAACATATCAAAGCGTAAACATCAAATAAACTATTATCATAATTGCTCACCTAAATCATTCTGACACTCAAAAAGTCATTGAAATGTAACAAAATATATCCAAGCATAAACACCGAAACCAATGACTAATTCCTCCTCAAAGTCCTTGATCTCTAATACGATACATCCAAACAGAAACATTACGGCCAAAAATATCGTTAGCAGCGATGGTACCGAACTGAGAAACAATGTATTATAACCTTTATAAGTAAGAACGCAAGAAGAAGTATATGTAATTAGCTAAGCTCATTACCAGGTTGATTTTTAGTTTCGATCTATGTAGGTAGCTTGCTCTTACCGAAAGTTAATATCAGTTAAATCAAGTGAGTATGATCATTCCTGAATCTTTTACTTCTAATGGATTAAATCCAAGCATAAACATTAAGTCAAATGTCTCTGATCATTCCCTTATGTCTTGTCTCTTTAATGAAATGTGTCAAGGCATAAACGACGAATAAGGTGACTCATATCCTTCTTTAGAGAGTCCACCAGTGGCTCAATGATAAATCTGAGGGCTTATATTTCGATACCCGCGATGAGCATAGCACAAGTAGCTTATTGTATAACTTTGTGCTTAACAATAAACAAACCTTCTTTAGAGTTCTTGATCGCTAATACAATACATCCAAACATAAGTGGCTATGATCCTCATATAACCCTTGAACAATAAAACATATCCAAGCCTAAACATCAATATGAGCGACTGTGATCATTCCACAGAAGCTTTAATTTTAATGGAATAGAATCATACATCTCTGATCCCCACAGATGAATACTGTTTTGTCGTTATTGTTTTTTAACAACTATGTCCAGTATATTTACTTTTCACGTTTGAATTTGATTTAACCTTCATAAAACTCTTTCAGCATACATTTCGCCTCGTGTCTAGAAGATCTTGAAGTGGCTGAGAGCCTTCCATTCTGGTGTATACATTGTACCGTTGTATTGTCTAAATTTCGAGAAGACCATGTTCATAAATGCTATGCATATCTCCAGATATTTATATTGAAGATAAAGATGGTGCTCCAAAAGCACTGTTGGTGTATCAGTTAGATGATGGTAGAAATGTTGATTGCTGGCACGTACCTTTGCAGACACGTTATGATTGTATTGAATTGAAGCATGCTAACTCACTGGTATATAAGGGGTCTACCAAGGAGGACCTGAGCAATTTCCTGAAATACTTTTATTAAGTAATTGTTTAGGATATCTTAACACAGACACATGTAATACAACAATGTTACTGAGTTTAGATGATCCAGTGCTCGATGCTATATAATATGTGAAGAAGTGTGGCAAATGAAACACGGTTGCAAGCAAACCGTAGTGACGTTTCAACCCAGTGAAGAAATTTATTATTCACAGAGTTAAACTGAATGCTAAAAAATATGTAGCTCATGAGAACCTGGCCTAATATCCAAACGACTTGTATGTGGAAGCACATTATGCTAATATAATAGTAAACTGACAAACAACAATTTATAAGCGTAATAAAGTGGTTTTACTTTCGGGAACATACTATGTGTTTCTATATAATATTGGTTTAAGGAAATCAAGCTGAATAAAAAGTCAACAGTAGTTGATGTTTAGCTGATCCAGTTCCAATATAAACTCAGGAGATGGCATTATCTGGGACATATAAACTGAAACATCAAACAACAACATTACTGCCGCAAAGACCATTAGATTCCACACTACATCCACGATGCTTCCCTACAGTGCAACAGCGCTTTAAAACGCTGTGAACATGGCTGTAACATTAATATAGTAGGAAGGCTCTAAAGGAGATAAATGAAGCATACAAAATGAAGCCAAACAGGTCCCATTCAGAACGATATCAGTAGATGCAGAAAGTTTAATGACAAGTGGCGGATGCAGCTGCTTCAGGTCGTTTGAATTATAAGAACCTTGGGAGAGCACAAACCAATCTGCTTGCACTAATCGAGTTTTATTAACTAATTCAGTCAGATATGAACTAGGTATGGTTCAAGGTGTGCCGGTGACAACACACAGACATGAGGTGTAGATTTTAGTGGATAGTAGTGTAGCCAGGACATTGTTAAAGCTCGCAGTGTATCAAACCTCTCTGTGATACCAATAAACGTGAACTTATTTTTTGAAATTAGTGATAAGCTGTAGATTATATCAGAGGTACATCTCTACCTCATTATTGGTAATGCTGTCCACAAATCGAATGATTTTCTAGTTATACCTGTACAACAGGTAAGCTGCAGTTCTGCAATATAAGTATTTAATGTTGAAAAGGCAGAAGCAGTGGACTGCAAGTGTACAGGGAGAACAACAGGTTGTTGTTCTGAGTGCTAGTTTTGTTCTTTGCTGGCTTGTAATTATGGGAAGTCAGCTTCAATCTGGAATGAGTGTTGGTTTATTGAGTACCCAAAAGTGATTGAAGTTGGTTTTTTTAGTGTTAATTCAGCTGCACCATGTCTATGAAGAAATTCGTGGCTATTATAGTACCTCAATTCACTGACTAAGGACTATACTGATTATACGAATTCAGAACAATGTCAGTAACTCAGTAGATTGCTGATTGAGTTTGTCAGAACGTATGTGGGACTGGATGGATGATAAGTAGAAAGATAATCACACGTCATTTAATAGATAAGGATGAAGCATGTCTAATAAAGCAACCACTGTGCAAGCTAATAAGTTATTTAAAACGAAAGTTAGTAGCAAACCTCATTTATCATAAGGGTATCACGAATCAAGATGTGGAGGACCTATCCGTATTTACAGGTTAATCTATTTCGACAGATGAACGAATGCTCTATCGGTGATATGAAGTGTAAGCACGATGTTCATATTCGAAGTCTAATAGGGATATTAGGTTTTCATAGGCAAATAAGTTACCTTTCGAAATTATAGTTAAATTTTTGATTAAATAAGAAATAGGTTTATTTTCATTACATAACAATAATATGAAGTTAAAACCTAAATGTGAAATTTGGATTTTCGTATGGAATTTATATTTGCTCAGAAACATAACGTTTGAAAAATATAAAAGCAACCTGCTATCATAACATAAACACGTTTTCTGCATCATGGAGACACTATTTCAGTTCCGAATAAATTAATTATGTACTTAGATAGCGACATGAAAACGTTGTGCACGAAATAGAGAAATTATTTTCGTAGATTGTAATATCTTCGCAAAAAAGAAGTGTAAAATGAAATAGTGAAAATTAATTTTATCTTGCACAATAGATACTGGTCTCAGGTGTTCTTTTCGGTTGATATATTTTTTTTTGTATTTAATAAGACTTTTGATTAAACATGAGCTAACTATATAAATCAGAGGTGAATTATTTTAAAAATTAACAAAGAAAATCCTGTACAACAAACCAACTAGAAATAATATTATAAATCAAATACACTGGAAAGTTAAAACATGTAATTATTACATTGTACTGAATAATCAATGAGGTATAAGTATTTCAGTAATAAAGATGATCAATTCACTTGATGAGATCAGTCACATAATCCTTATTATCTGGAAATAGCTTGAGTGTGGCCTAACTGTTAGTGTATCAGTCTAGGGTACCAAGACTGTCTGGAGTTCGAAACGTGGTACGCCAAACACGATTCGGTTGTTGCTAATTATTTATGATAGAAAAGTAAATACTTCACTTGTTATCTACACAAAATCACGCACATTTTTTCAAACTAAAATATAAAATTAATTAAAGCAACTCACTTCCAAATGACACTGACAGTGATTCTGTCCTATTTGATGTAGATGATAATTACAATAAACCTACACGTTTTCGAACATTAAAAAAAAGAAAAGAAACCCGCACAATATTATTGTTGTGATCACGAGAGGGAGCGATGAGGTTCTAAGGAGCTATTCTTATGTTAAACAAAAAATAAAATTGTTCAAGTTAAGATGTCTTTCCAAAATATAGATCTAATATGTTTCAACTAACAGTTAAAACATCCTCAAATTAATTTCAACATAAGTTTAACTTTGATTTTTTAAGATATGTATCAATTGCTTTTATCTATCTAAAATTTCTGTCTTCGCAAAAATATCCTCGAACAGGGGCATGGTAACGTACCTACCTATCTGGGAAACTAAGTTTTTCACTGTGAGTAGAAGCTAAAATTATCTAAATATGCGACTAAACAAACGAAAATATTAGGTTGGTTAGTGACCAACTTTGCGCTTGAAAAAAAAATACAAGTTTAAAACCATAAAAGCTAGTTAGGCGTGGACTAGTGTTTAGTTGCAGGGCTGTATATAAAAGGTCCAAGGTTCGAGCCTCGATATGCAAATGGACACACTTCACACTTTCTGCCGTGAATTATATTATTTGGTTAAGAGTACTTGTGTAGGCAGCTGGTGCTTTTGATTGGTTACCCTACCCTTGTTCACCTGTTCAAAATTATGGACAGCCTCTTGAACTGACCGTTTAGCCCATGTGTCAGGTTGAAAATACCAAATATTAACAAATAGTTAGTTTTTTCATACACAAAATTTGGTTAGTACATCAACTTTCTGAATTCCGGACAAACGAAAAAAATCGTTTGATTTATTTTTTATAATTTTCAAATTTTACAATAAACAGGTTCCTAAGTCGATAGAAACGTTATTCGTTCTATTTAGAGTCGAGCATGACGTTTTGATAACTGTTGTAGCTCACGTAGTAAAACTGTTCTCAAACAGTCAGTCATTGTACACAATTATAAGTTCCTTCACCTTGTTTCTTATACATAGTAAACACTCCGCTGAAACAAATATATACACAATTATATTAAAAAGTTGTTGTTTTATATGCTAGAAAAAAAGTAAGATGTAAGATATAAGTAGAATATTTGATGAAATATTCTACTAGGTGAAACAAACTCTGTATTGAACATAATTTAGAGATGTGTGTTACATCTTAAAAACTTCTGTTATTTTGACATGAGAAACGTACTTGTACCTATACAAGTATCATTGTAACAGTATTTGTAAAAGATTCTGACATCCTAAGGCAACACCACACCAGAGAACGCTGACGAGAACAAATCACGTCGTGACCCAATAATGCCATTCAACTGTGGTGAAGTATCTTGTTTTAAAGAATGTCTCTTCGGCTGTAAGCTGCCCCCAAGGTTCGTTGATAACGGACGTTTCGCCAAACTTCTTCTGGTATTCTTTAGTAGAATATCTTGTAACCTGGAGAATTTCAGTGGAAAATACAAAAAGGTTCTACCATTTCGAGTAAGCCGCGTGAGTGAACACACTCAAGCATAAATGTGAAGAAATTTCCTTCTTTAGAGATAAAACAGAGACGAATGTGTTACATTTACATACTATTACTTTTCTCACACTATCGTTATGAGGTTGTGCTTGTTTTTCACGGTCTCTTACATTTCACCAATTTATACTTTTTTTTTTCAGAAATGCGACAAAACAGCAGCTTCGGTTATTGAAGAGCCGGGATTAGCTTAATAGACTGGAAGGTTTTATTAATAAAAGCATAGTGCTTAGTTTTTAATACTAAAATTTAAAAACACCAGTGTATACTTGTTCATAACGAAATAAGAAATCGCTATCTCCAAACAAAAATAATAAAATGTTCTTTTAAAAAATCTTAAACTGAGCCTAAATTTTAAGATCGAACGTGAACATTTTCTTGAAGACTTCAGTAGGTGCTAAGTATTGTGTGCAAGCGGTGGTCTATGTCAAGTGTATCTTTATTAAAAAGGATGAGTTGTTTGAAAAAAGACATAAAGTTTAATTTATTATTATAAAAAGAGTGGGTTTATTTAGAAATAAAGTCAAGTTTAATATTATAAAAGAAGTTGTTTAGAAGAATAAGGATTAAAATTAGAGGTATATAACAAAATAGTTGCTAAAAATACAAAAAGAACAAGTTTGATTTAGTTATAAAATGGAGTTGTTTAGGAACTAAAGAAAACAAAGTTAAGTTTAAATGTTGTTAAAGGAAATCTTTAGAAGAAAAATGACGTAACGTTTAAATTAGCGTTATAACGAAAGAGTCACGTAGCAGACGAAGGTCATAGGTTTAGTGTTATAAAGAAAGTTGTTTAACAGGTACAGGATATAAAGTTAAATTTAGTGTCGCAAAGAAAAAGACATTTAACAGACAAATGACATATAATTAAATTTAGTGTTATGAAGAGATATTTGTTTAAGTGTGATATTATAAAAGGATGGCTTGTTTGGAAATCGGAAGGTATAAAGTTAAGTTTAATTCTATGATAGAAGGTCCTGTTTCCCCTACTATAATGTTGCTTGCTAAAACTTAAAATACGAGAAAGGAAAGTTAGCCAGCATGAATGAAAAACAATCAAGATCCAACGTAAACGTTTGTGAGGATGATGATGATAGGTAACAAAGTATGTCAGTTGAGCATATTTTAGGGAATAAATAATTCACGTTTTTATAAACGAATTATAATAGAGATGGTCTAAACCAAAGTTGTAAATTGTTGTTATTTGTATCAATGACTTCAATTCTTTGAATATCTAGCTTCTTATTAATTTTTCTTCGTTTCATCGCAACGCTACTATATGGAAAGAGCAACGCTACTCTATGGAAACAACAACGCTACTATATGGAAACAACGGTATGGTTCTTTCTGCTAAGATAATTACTTCGTTTAGTATAGCCGAATAAACCTGAAAAGAATAAAATGTTCTGTTTATTTCCCATCATTAGTCGTTACTTTCTTCCTGCTCTTTATAGACGTTCAAGGGAAAAGATGGAACGATCAAACTAGAAATCATTATGCCAAAAATGAGCTCCACATAATTTTTCTTCAGCGAATTGAACGTCACAAAATAGCTTCGTATGGTCTGGTTTAGTCAACTTGTTAGTTCTATCGAAGAAGAGAATTTAGTGGTCGTTCTCCCTCTTGTAAAATCTAAACATCCATCAACTGTAGAGAGCGGATGTTACCATCCAGGCTTTTCACCGAACTTATGTCTTCTCTCTCTTGACTTGCTTTAGAACACGTCCGTCCGAAAAAGAAAAGAAAATACTGTAGACTACGAAACGAAAAACTTCTTAGTGACTTTCAATCCAATCTTTCTTTGTGAATCAGAACACTGATCGATGATATTTCACCACATATTTGGCCTATACAGGGCACCACATGTCATCCTGCCTAAGACAACTAACTTCCTCTCTTTCACCGCAGGAAATGGTCTGTACTCTATGAAATGATCTCACTCTATCTTACCGTGTGAGCGCGAACTAGAATCTTTTATAAATGTTCCCTAAATCGACTTGTTTTATTTTTTGTAAATGCATGAGACTTCTTTCAGGTTAAATAGCTTTATTGTTAGATAACATTTTTGTAATATTGCTTATTTTGCGAAACGATATATTTCTTAATAAGTAATCAACTTTTTTTTTAATATTTAAGCAACGTTTTCTTCAAGTACTAATAGTGTGTGGTTCGTATAGACTTGCACTACAGTATTAGCATATCTTATTGCTAAACACACAGAAATAAGATAACACTTCTAACACATTTTACATGTTCAGTAAATCTTTAGCTACTCTTAGCGTTGATGGAGGGAATTGTTATGATCAAGTGGGTCTAATTATTTGAATGTTAATACGTTTAAGTATGATAAAAATATCTAAATAAGGATTTGAGGAATATAAAAAAGCACAATGGTCATATATAAGAAAATATCAGTAGTGTAAAAGGACACCTCACAAAATATCTTCCAAGTCTTGAAGCAAAAAACTGTTTAAAATGGTTGTATAAGTGGACGTATAACATTATCTATTGGTCGAACGTTCCGGCGACAGAAAACGCTTTAAGTTATAACTAATTTGTTTGTTTTCATTTGACTCAAAGCCGCGCATTGCGCTACCTGAGCTCTGTCCTCCACTGTTTATAACTACAAAATGGAAAACAATAAATTTAGTTCAGGTTTGGGAGAAATGTTAATGCCGGAAAATCCATCCAGATTCTAAGTATCATGTAATATTTTGTTTCTTATTCAAATATTAAAAAATTATTAAAGGTTACAAGTATCAACATCAATTTCAGAACAAATAAAATTGAAAACTTTAAATTGTCTTATTTATTTCTAATGATCATAGTCCGTCAGTATCTCTTAGAAACTCCCCTCACAGTGGTCAACGATAATATAACTTCCATTATTGGCCAGTAATTACAATCATTAAAGACATTTCATAGTTGCTTCTTCCCTGGTTAGAAACGAATATGTCGGTCAGTTTTAAAATATAGAGTCAATATTGAGTTTAAAAACGAACAGAATGTAAAAAATCGGTTATTCTTCTCTCCGTTTATTCAGTCATGCACCAGTCTGTCAATAGGTTGGTCATTTATGTAGATTAATAAGTAGCGCAACTTCTCAAATATGCAACGCTCCACTATTTCTGACATTGCTACAAAATATGTTACACTGAGAAAAGATAGGATCTATTTAATCTTCCATTTACCATTTCCTTGCTTTAAAAACAACAGCAAAACGTAATTGAAACATTTGTCATTTCAAGCAAATATTTCACCAGTAATACAGACTCTGTTCTTCAGAATTACGGTTGTCCCTGAACTAAAAACGATTTTCCAAATGCTAGCCAAATTATAGTACTTATGACATGATTTTGAATATTTGAAATATGTTATCTATACTGTAAACTGTGTCTGTATCTTTCACTGTCCAAGAATTTTTTCCAGCTTCCGACCTCTGAGCACCATGAAAATTTTCAGGAGTTCTTGGCTAAGGCCCAGATCGCTAGGACGCCCAGAAGCACAATATAAATGATATATTATAAATAGTTACACTAATATGAAAATACTGGTCAGTAGAGATAAATTTATAGAAAACATTGTGCCAGTTTGTTTGTTTGTTTGTTTTGGCCTACACGAGGGCTATCTGCGCTAGCCGTCCCTAATTTAGCAGTGTAAGACTAGAGGGAAGGCAGCTAGTCATCACCACCCACCGCCAAATCTTGGGCTACTCTTTTACCAACTAATTGTGAGATTGACCGTCACATTATAACGCCCCCACGGCTGAAAGGGCGAGCATGTTTAGTGGGACGAGGAACCGAACCCGCAACCCTCAGATTACGAGTCGAGCGCCCTAACCACCTAGCCATGCCGGGCAAATGGGTCAGAAATAAAAATGGCATTTGTTTTATAGCAGCATTTTCTTCACAGTAACGTCTAGTACATCTATATGTTTAGTGGCGTCTTCTTCACGATACCTCCTAGCACCTCTAGATGTTCAGTGGAAATTTCTTCATAGTACCGTTCAGTAGATCTGAATGTTTGGTAACATTTACTTCACAGTACTGCATTGTGCCTCAAGGTGTTTAGTGGCACCTTCTTCACAGTACCGCATAGTACATCGGGATAGTGTGTGTTTTTGTTTTTGTTTGTTTTTGTTTTTGGAATTTCGCGCAAAGCTACACGAGGGCTATCTGCGCTAGCCGTCCCTAATTTAGCAGTGTAAGACTAGAGGGAAGGCAGCTAGTCATCACCACCCACCGCCAACTCTTGGGCTACTCTTTTACCAACGAATAGTGGGATTGACCGTCACATTATAACGCCCCCACGGCTGAAAGGGCGAGCATGTTTGGTGGGATGCGAATTTGAACCCGCGACCCTCAGATTGTGAGTCGAGCGCCTTATCCACCTGGCCATGCCAGGCCGATAGTGTGTGTTTAGTGTCATCTTCTTCCCGGCATATTATAACGCCTCTGATGTTTGGTGGTAACTTCACGGTACACCATAGTAATGCTAAATGTTTAGCGGACATATACTTATAGGGAAATCAGTTTATCAGAAAATATCACAGATGTACTATACTGTACAGTGAAGAAGGTGCCGCTCTTAGACCCTGTTGAATTATCTGAGTCTGAAAACTCCATTGAGTTTTTAAGTTGCGTGAGAAATAAAATAAATAGTTTTAAAAGACAGTGAAAACAATCTTCATTGTAGCCACAACAAAAAACGATAGTGTACATACTTGCGTTGACAAGTGGAAGATCACCTCTACTGAATCAGTACATATATCTTCAGCTTTTCTAATCTCGAGATGAATCCCTGCAGAACCAGCTACGATGAAAGCCAAATAGGACTCCTTGAAATGGTTTGAGCTCGCACGAAACCTCGGTTTCTTTGTCTTGCGATGGCCTTGCCACATAACCACTTGCTCGTTTATAGCATTCGCTGAGACATAACGATGTCGTCTTCTCGGCCAACGCAAAAAAAAGCCTTAGTACTTTCGTAGGCAGAAAAAAATGACACCTGATACGAAAAATGGAGAGAGAGAATTGAATGGCTTCAACGGTTTTTTGGACCAGCGTTTTCATGCCAAAACTGCATAGAAACAAACTACGCGAGAATTTCTATATCACTAAGGATTGTGAACACGTACATGATATACTCTCATTTCTGTATTATTAATGACACCTTCTTCACTGTACAGCATAGTATATCTAGATGATTAGATGACATTTCGTTCACGGTACAGAATAGTGCAGCTAGATGTTGGATGTTCATTGTCTTCTTCTTCTAGCGTACATCCTAGCGCCTCTCTTTGACGTCTGCTCTGTGATGCAGCCTAGTATTTCTCAGAGAGACATCTTACGTTCATTTAACCATTACGTGTTCAAAAGAAAAAACCTTGCAGGCAGACAATCTTATTTTTCAACAATCTGAGATTATATTGTACATAAGCTATGATTAAACTGGTGGTATTACAAAGTGCACAGTTCTAAGTAGTTCAGTGATTTGCTTGTTGAATATCTCTCAAAGCTACTAGAGGCCTATCCGAGCTAGCCGTCCCTAATTTTAAAGTGATAGACAAGAGTGAAGGCTGTTAATCAACGACACCCACTACCATCTCTTGGACTGCTCCTATCAGACCAAATAGTGGGATTTGACCGTCGCTATTATAAATCTCTCACAGGCCCAAAGTGCGGAGTTCGTTTTATTTTATTATTTACAGTTATGGGGCTCGAATCGCGTAACCTCACCATAGTTTGCCATACTAGCGACTGGGCCGAGCTCGGCCTCAAAGTTCAGCAATACATTATAGTTTGAGCTAAGACCTCTAAATGAAAAATGGTTCATGTTTTTGTACTTTTAGTATGATTATACTCATATTTTTTTTTAATTCAATATAAAAATAAAAATTCTAAAAAAAGTATCTTAAATATCAATCCTAACGCGATTTAATTTCATAACTTAAAATATGGACCCGCTATATGTAGGGACTGTTTTCTCCATTTGCATTAGTATGAAACAGGTGTAAAAAATACTATTTTATATGGATAAATTTAAATAGTGCTTAATAGCTGAAGCTTATAATTCTTATTTTTGAACGTATTTATAAGTATTCCTTTAGTGGTAGTTCGAAAACGCTTCAGAAACTGCAAACAAGTTTGCTCATTGTACAAGTTTATGACTGAGTTGTTACAAAATCATTATTCTCAAACGCATTTCTTTATTTCCCAATGGAGATGTTGCCCAACCACAGAGGGGAAAGTAAATTTTCATAAGTGCACTTTGTAGAATTTATACGACTTATCAGTGACACAAATGATGTGAAGCAGCAAGTGTTTTCGTGTTTTGTTTTCTTTTGTTATTGTTTGAAAAAAAAAAAAAATTTGTATGTTATATACTTGATATTCTTCAAAGCTTCAGGAGAGCTGTCCACCGTTTATCGATTATTCGCGAGAATAAAAATATAAGAGCTGTTTGTAATTTACGTTATAGTTTGGGAAATACTTGTTGAGTTTTGAAACTCTTGTTTGTTTTAATTTATACAGTTTTGTCTTCGTTCTTACATCAATGTGTAGGGTTCATTTGAAAAAGCTAGACAGCTCATAATGCTAGAAATATTAGGGTTCGAACCCTCCTCATATAGCAACTATGTGCTTTAAAAAAAACATTTAGAAAAACTAGTAGCTCGAGCAATCTCAGCTATTTATCTTCAGTGTACTGATCTCGCACCAGTTTGTAATAAAGAGAGATAAAATTACCTACGTGTTAAATACGTAAATTGTTTATTTATCGCTATTCAAATAAGTAATCTAAGATATCCTTCAAGGTCGTTCCCTGGGAAGACTAACATTTGCTCTATTGAATTTAAATACAGGGAGTTCATGCGTTAAGTTCACACTCTTCTAATTAGTTTGTGTGTATGTGTGAATGTGATACATATTATGTTCTGGTTTTATGCTATCGATATCTGCTTGAAGCAGAACTCATTTCGCATTCTTCTGCACAGTTGCCATTTTCATCAAATGCCTTAGTGCTTGTTAGCACATGTTACATTATCACGTAGTGATACATACATATATACTTAAAATTTTTCGACAACTACATTGCGTCTGTGAAACAGAATTTTCAAGGGCACAAGACATATGAATGGAGTTTCAAAATGATACACTTTATTCTTCTATAATTTTATACATTTCAAAATGAAACAGACAATTGTAGTGACGTTTTCAAAATTTACAAATGATTTTAATTCACAAATTCTGAAAAATGCTTTTTTCAATCTAAACACATTTTATTCGCTTATATACGAATAATAATATGATTTCAAGTAGCCTAAGACCTAAATAACATTCTAGTGAAATTTTGGAAAGAATTTTGGAATTATAATATTTCATACTACTTCTAATACATAAAACAAAACAGAATTAGTCACTAGATAGGGAAATAGGCCGCATACGTGACACATTTTTAATCAATGATGAATTGCAAGTTTTTGCAGGCCTGATGAGTATGTTTGTCAAATTCTAGGTATTTGATATTTTCAATCTGAACAGCACTTTGTGCCACATGCGCTAAACGGCCAGGCCAGTGACCCTTTTAAGGTTTAGGCATATCCATCTCTAAGTTAGAATTACTGATCAGAAGGAGGGCAACAAACCTGCAGTCCCTACCGTTTTGTTTGTTTGTTGTTACATACAAAGCTACACAATGGACTATATCTGTGATGTGCCAACCACAGGTATCGAAACTCAGTTTTTAGCGTTATAAGCCTTCACACTTACCGCTGATCCACTGGAGTCACCCAAAGCTGAAAGCGTAGAATTTTTTAGCAGTATATCACGTATCGAACCTCGGACCTTTCGATTTGCAGTCCGGCATGCTAACCATCAGACCACGTCCAATCCTTTCTCAAAGACACCATACAAAACAGTATTTCGTTCTTCTAAAACAAAAAACAAACAGTGGTCGAAAACTTACAAAATTCTAAGACAACGTATGATTGTATAACTAATATCTGTAACATACATATATATATATATATATATCAGTTTGATATTTATACAGTTATCTTACCGGAGGCTCAGCGATACGTTCTTCTAAAACAAAAAACAAAACAGTGGTCGAAAACTTACAAAATTCTAAGACAACGTATGATTGTATAACTAATATCTGTAACATACATATATATATATATATATATCAGTTTGATATTTATACAGTTATCTTACCGGAGGCTCAGCGGTACGTTTGAGGGCTCATAAAACTAAATATCGGGTTTCGATACCCGCGGTGGGAAGAGTATTGTGTAGCTTTCTGCTTAACAAGCAAACAACTTATATGATAATAAAATCAAACATCTTCATAATAAAATTCAGTTATCGAAATTGCGAGTAAAAGTGCAGTAGCTGTTTGCTTAACCTGGGTTTCATAGTCTCGTTTTCGGCTTTACCGATTACTTTGAACATACTGGGAGTTGAGGCCACGTCTTATTCAACCTAGTTAGTACCTGACGAACAATATTTGAACTGTCCTTGAACCTAGGATTAGAGGTTCTCTTAAATGATCTAATTGTCGAGCCGACGTAAGCGCCCCCACATGTTGGGCAGCATAATTCATAAGTAATACGTGACTGTTAAAAAAAAAATAGATACGATTTTTAAACCTGAATTCTAAATGAAGGTCTAAACAAGCAAGTTTTGCATGCACTGTGTCACCTTTATGATATTAATATAATTTAAAAATTGAGAGTTTTTAAAACTTTGAAGCTTAAGTCCTGCAAGTTTGACATCATGTTCTGTTTATTATAGAGAGCTAACTTAGAAAAAAAGAATATTCAAAATTATATGTGGATTGACAAATTACAAACAAAGTAAAAACTATGGAAAATTTAAAATGAACTAAATATAAAACAGAGTTGTATGTTCTTGGTCGTATGCATGCATGTGGAAGGAATATAAATATACGAAACAGAAACCATATATATATATATATGTGTACATATACCGTACTATAAATAATTATGAAATATACCGGTAATATACTGGAGCCACAATGGCATACAATGAGTAATTCAACTAAATGGCCAGTTTATCGTTAGTACAATACATTATTATAGAAAATACAAAAGGGAAGCAAAAGAGTTATACAATGTATTAGTATTTGTTTTGAACAGAGCATTACAACTTGTTTCTGTGCTACCATGATTTTATCAATGTATGTTTGTGAAATATTATTCCTGCATTACTCCTAACAATTTTGCCAAGTTTTTCGATTGTCATTTGACCTCCTTAGCTTTCATATAAGCCCATACAACCTCCTTAGCTTTCATATAAGCCCATACAACCTCCTTAGCTTTCATATAAGCCCATACAACCTTAATAACATTCATATTGGAACTTTGTGCAGCCAGGACATGGTTAAAAGTATTCAGTCGACCTTCAATTGTGTAGATGTTGT
>NW_013742347.1:0-19313 GCF_000517525.1 Limulus polyphemus | reverse complement strand
AATCAGTCACAAGAACGTCGAATCTGAATCACTTGAAAAAACACGGGGGTGCTTAACTTTTTTCCAGGTGTATATATGGCTACCCAGTGGCCAACACAAGGTCCAACTCCCCTCACCTCAACCCTGATACCAACCCCTCCAAAGCGACTGGCATTTGGTTGCCATAGCGCTACCTATGTCTCAGGCTAAAAATTTTCCAGCTTGTGCATAACTGACAGCCTTAATTCAAGTAGGAGTGTCCATCTGACACAGCCAGTCCTCCTCAAAGTTGTATAGGGGATAGGCCTCTGTCCATTTTGCAACTATTTATAGGCAGTGCTACTTCAGTACTAGGATCTGCTGCAAAGTCAGCTATACTTTGATGATGATAGGTGTGGCCGTTGCTAGCTTCGTCCTCAGCTTCTGTGATAACATCTCTCTTGAGTGGTGGCGGCTAAGCCACCATAGAAGGGAGGCTCTTTGGTTTATCTCCATCTTCCTGACTGCTGATAATGTTGGTACTGAGGCTGGTGGAGGTATGTGGCTCACTGAGGCACAGCAGGTATCTGCCCTACCTTGACAAACAACATCTTAGGCACAAGACTATGGTCTCTATCCCTTGGCTAAAAACCACTTCCCTGGCACCCAGCTAACCTTCTGATTGATTTCAGCCCCCACAAACGCCTTTCTTGTGTTATCAATGTAGTGGTACCTTCAGAGGTGGGTTTACTTCTGATGGCAGCTCCTTGATGTTGTAATGCACCCACTGACTGCACAATTGACTGGTGTGTTTTGTTACTTGGATTATTGCCAGAACTCCTTCTTTCCTGACACAGTGGAAGGTGTCAGGGGCGCTCTTAGCATGTGGGTCGCCTGCAAATGGGTTTCACCATCATTGCTGTGTTTGTAGGTTTCTCCATTGTCATTATGGTAGCTACACATATTTCAGTACATCCATTTATTCACTGGCTTATCATAACATCTTTTCTGTTATATGACAGCGTTTCCTAGCTGTTGATGTGCAATCTCATTGGTGTCAACAAATTCAAACATAACCAGAGAGAAACATTTCTTACCTGAACATGAACATATTTGGTGAATAACTTGTTAATTTCTACTCACTTGTGTAGTATGTTATCATAACATAGGTTAAGTGTTCATATTAGTTGGTTTGGTTGGGAATAACAAACTTAGCAAGCATACAATTGAGAAGTTGTTTCACCCATTCCACTAAACCATCAGAGTGGGGATGAAAAGGTGAAATGCGTGTCTTCACCACACATAACGCTTTACACAACTAAGAAAATTGCTGGCTGTTAAAGTTAGCTCCCTGATTCACATGGATCTCTTCAGATGCCCTAAATCAAGCCATACAGGGCTCCACTAGCCAATCACCCATGGCCTATATAAGTGTATTGACTTATTGATAGCTTCAGCACACTTTTCAATTGTTCAATGCCCACAAATGACTTCACTCCATTTCCAGAAGTAGACTGGAAATATGCATGGCTATTCTTTGCTGAAGTTTATCATGTTTAAGGCAGCTTTTTCTGTTGATGACAAACTCCAACCAGTATTCACACTAGCACTGAATGGCTTAACACAGATGTGGCCAGAAGAATCAGGACAAACATAAGCAGAATTGCATGTAACACCTTGGTGCCCTCACGTCTTTGTGATATAAAAAGTTTGGAAAGTTTCATGTCTCAAAGCTCTGAAGATAAATGGTTGTAACAATGCTTGGTGGTTGATAATGTATAGCATACCCTCTTGCACTTGTAATTGCTAATACAAGTGCCACTGGTTATGTGTAGCTATGCTAAGTTCTTGAGTCTGAGCATGGCTAGGAGAATTAGATCTTGGTCCTTTGCAGAGATTCTGAATTGTTAATCATGGTATCTATCCACTAGCGAAATCTCCTAATATGTGACTTGTCGTCATTATGGCAGAAATTGTCTCAACTCACACACACAGTGATCAGGATCAGGACATTCCCTGAATGGACAGGGTGTCTTCTTTCGGTAAGATAATCCTTCTGTGTTTCCATGTTGCAGGCCTGTGCAATAATGCAAACTTATATTGTACTCCTGCATTGCTATTATCTAGCATGCTATCATCTTTCTTGGGACTTTTAAGTTCATCAATCATTTCAATGACAAATGGTCCACTGAAACAGTGGGTTTTCTATCATATAAGTAGGATCAAAAGTGTTTTATAAAGACTGAAATTTCAACCAGTTCTTTCTTTGTCATACAGTAACAGCATTTAGGAGTCATGAACATACTACTAGCATACACGATTATATGTTCTATTCCATCCTGTTATAACACTACTCCAATTACACTATCATTGGTGTCTGTGTCTAGAGGAACATAAAATCCTGTTATGAATATGCCAACACCAGGGTTTCTACTAAAGTGCACTTCAAGGACTGGAGTGCTTGTTTGCTCCCTCACTTCATCTGAAGTAGGTCTCCACTTCAGAGGGCGTATATAATCGAGACAGGCTTGAGAAGTTTGTCACAGACTGTCAGTAACATGACATCAAACTTAGGAAACTGCAGCCTTTTCATTTGGTCACAGGTTGAGGTCAATCTCACACAACTGCTATTTTAACAGGATCCACAGAGATTGCTTCTATACCTATAAATAACAAAAATTTCACTTTCATGCACATGAACACAAGTTTCTTTGGTTTCAGTTTCAATCTTATCTTTTTTATCCATTAGAATACCATTTTCAGGCTCTCAGCTACAGACTCAACTGTACAACTAAATGCCAAGTCATCATGGACATTGGTCAGACACTTTCCTCTTTCCATGCCTTTTTATTAACCTTTTGACAAAGGCAAACATATTACCAAACCAAATTGGATGGTGCAAAACTCATTCAAGCCACACCAAATATAGACTTATATCTACTTTCATCATTGAACTCGACTTGCCAGTATCTGGATGCCAGATCTAGGCTCCTTTCAATGTGTACAGACATTCATCTGTTCATAGTAATAGTAAGATAAAAAAGAACTCTTTGAATGCTCTATAATTCCATCTTTTAATTCCCAGTGTACTTCAACACTTTCTACATCCCTAGTACTCCAGGTAAGTCTATGTAGTGGTTGTTAAATTGGACATGTGTCACTAGTATGTGTATGATGTTGTGTCACTGTTTGTCCTAATTGGCCCTCCTGTCCCACAAATACATTGGCTTATTCTACCGTCAAATAACTGAGTTACTTATACTGCATTGAGTCTAGATTGTTTGCACAGTTTTCAAATAGCAATCTCAGGGTGTTGATAACCATGCATTTGCTAAGGGACGTAGCATTACAACTAGGATCAGTTACTTCCACTTTACTTACCATTCCAATGACCAACCCAACATGCAACTGGACAAATGATTATCCATAATTTCCAAAAGTGAGCAGATATCTGCTCAAGCTGATGCTGCACTTTCTGCACAGGGAACATATTATTTCATGTGTGAGCTCTATAACAATGTTACATACACTGACATTCTACACATTATCTGTAGAAAACCATGTGCACATGGGTACTGTGACTTCATCTCCCATGTATACGTGTGTAGTACAATATTCCTGATGTCAATCTGGCTTACATCAAATAACTCTATCATAGAACATTAGTATGCCCATTCCAAGGATGCAAATTCCAAAAAAAGAGGTCGACAATGAGTACCTTCATTCTGTAAGTGATGCATCTTCGACTTCTTCAGTCACGTCTAGTTTGTCTCCATTCATGAAAACAGAATTTGTATTGACTGGTTCAGGTAGATATTTTGCTCATATATTATATATCACCTCATATATCAAAAGCTCTACCTAGGTTCTAATCAGTATATCACCCAGAAGTTCTCTCTCTCCCTTGTTCTCCAACAGACACTTACAAGACCTATTGCACCCCTTAAGTTGATGGCCAAGACTGGTTTGAGCATATCTAGTGGAGCTGTAGCATAAGTAATCTCTGCCTGCTGTCGGCTCTCTTGCACCCATTGCACAGTCCATCAAAACTGATCACCTTGTCTACCTTGCTATTCAGAAAATTATGGGCAGTTCACATGAATGTGATCCAACATTCCATCAATGACACATTTAGTCTCTCTCTCTCCAATATTCTTGGATGGCTTTGATCAGAACTAGGGTTGAGTTATTCTAGCAGTGAAGGTCTGGAAGTCCTATACTGCCAGGCACCCATACCACTGTGCTGATCCTAAGTTGTCCATATTTCCCTCACCCTGAGTTCAGTCCTCGAAGAAAGAGCATGAACAGCAGTGATCATCTTCATCTCCTTTAATGAGAACCATCATAGGTACATTATGCAGGAACTCTCAGGGAACCTGAGACTCTCACAAGCAGTAGGCTACTGCTCTAGGGTTGCAGAATGAAGAGGCATGATTAGCAACTCGTTCATTGGTTCTGCTTGACCTACATCCTCTGTGATGCATAGTTGTCTCAGCAGTGTACCTCTTGGTTCAGGAAGATTTGACACTGCTCCGTGATTCCTGTTGGCTGATATTTTCCACCAAAAGGGCATTTATTCCCTCTCCAATGTTCTTGGGTGGCATTGACTAAAGCTATGGTTGAGTTACTCTTGTTATTGAAGGTCTGGGAGTCCTATTGGTCTCAGGCTCGCCAGGTGTTATATCATAGTGATGATCCTCAGTCATATGATTTTCCCTCAAACTGAGGTCATTCTTCAGGAAAAAGAGCAGTAACAACAGTTCTGTGTGCACAAAACATCTATGATTATCCTTCCCTGATTGTCAGCTACAATAAGGTTTAAGTCATGTACTTTCAAAGAATCAGCAAAAGTGTGACATCTATGAAATAACTTTTCAAAGGCTTAGAGCTCTCTCTCTTCTAGCTGTCTCCCACTGGGACAGTGATAACTCTACAGACTTACAATGCTAAAACTTGGAATTCGATTACCTGCAGTGGACACAGCAGATAGCCCAATGTGGCCTTGCTCTAAAAAAGCCCTTTAGAACTATGGAAAATGCCATGTCTGTCACCAATAACATTCTTAAAACTTAACACTATAAAAACCACTACCATATTTAAAAACCTTTCCGCACATGTCACAAAGTGTTACCAACTTACATTAAAAGTTTAATTAAACAAACTTACTTCAATGTATTTTTAATGGAATTAGCTTTATCAAATATGTTATAGTTCAAAGTTTTATATTATCCAAGTTATTATTCCTTTGTTGGAAAAGGAACCTCTAAAACAAACAAATATATCTTCAATGTTCAGGTTATGGATGCATGAAAGATGGTGCATTTGCTTGCTTATGTATCGTTATACCTCTTTCTCTGTACCTCTACAAAAATATAGTCGAAGTTCTATGCATACGAGGTCAAAATTCACACATTAGTTTCGTTTCTCAACTGCAAGAATTCTTTGGAAATGATTTTATCCCCCTCCTCGTCTACCAGATGCTAAGCAACAGTTTTTTCTGTCCTTGAATGGGATTCTTACAACCAATTGAAGGAGCAAATTCACTGTTAATTTTTCCTGACTAAAGAAAATGTAAGTAATAAAATTATTTTTCGAATGTCAAGCATATTTCCTTTGGCATCTGTTGTGGATATCAGTGCCGCCAGTGCTTGGCTATTGCTTCACACATTATGCATATTAATTTGATAGGCAGTTATATTTAACTTAGGTTTAAATTCTAGTTATGTGTTAGTTGTTTTAAATTTCATATTTGAAAGGTTTAGTGATTTTTATAAGTTTACTTATTAGTGTCATATTTCATTGAATTGCAACATACTACATGTGAAAAACATTTTGCCCTTGAGCTAAACAGTTGTAAAAAAGCCTGAGCAGTATTATAAGGTGTCTTTGCATAAAAAATAAAAGTCCAAGAATGGAAATTAAAATTAAGAATATGCTATAAATGAAAAGATAAAAACGTGAAATTACACATATGAGACAAAAACTTTTAGTGAATTTCTACAAAGAGTTGATAGGTATGTACATATTTCCATTTGCTAATTTTAAACATTTCATTGTACTGTATGTTGATGATAATAGCGAGATTTGGTAGTGATATAGCAGACAAAATGGAAAATAAAATATAAACACTTACCTTAAAAAATTATACAAATGAAACGTGAAAACTGTAAGATAAAAATAGTATATATGTATAAAAATCAACTTGCAGGTGAAGTATTTAGAGTGCAAGTGCAAGAAACTACATTAAATAACGAATTTTTTATTAGAAATAGAAGAAAAAATCAAAGTCCAATGTTTTATTTTTCTAAAACTATATACTATCAAGAACATTCTTGTCAAATTTCAAACAATTTTATCTACTAGTTTTATTTTGGAAATGAAATATAATGATAGCAACATTAGGTCTTCATAATTTGGGGAAACGGTAGCCATCGGGTTAAAGCACAAGAATTTCAGTAAATGGCAGTACATATTTCAGCAGAACACCAAAATTTTCTCATTCCTGTTCACTTTGTAGTACATTCACATGGGACTGCATTAACTTATGAGCAGTGGGGTAGGTCCACAGAATAACAAGAGATTGGATGAAGATATTTATTCCAGAATAGTATTGAAACTCTGAATAACTGAATTTAAAAAAGAAAGAGACAGGACACAAATTAATGCATAAAAATGAACAAACTTCATCAAATCATAATGTGTGTGCACTTGCTATTATTAAACATGGGATGTCCATTTTTACTGGATCTTTTTTCAAAACATTTACATTCAATATCGTACTTAAATCGAATGTTCCTTGCTTTACACAGAGCAAGTAGCACTAACAATGCAACTGGTCATTTTCATTTAAACCTTAAAACATTATTGGTTCTAGTATTGAAGTATTAGGTCATTAAGAAATTAATGTCACGTTTTGGAACACTTTCATTAACCACCTCCCAAAAACATACATCACATATAATAATTAAACAAACTGCCTAAACGTCATCTTAGTGTAGCCTATATAATGTGTAAAGTTTAGTATACTCTAATCCTTTATAGTGATGGCACATGACTAGACACATATTCAGCATGTAATGCTGTTTGATTACAAGAAGGGAAACAATGCCTTTGTAGCCACAATATATTTCAAAGAAGTTTATGGAAATGTTTAGAATGATTGTAAGTGTCAACGACGGTTCAGCAAATTTCGTTCAGGTGACTTTAGCCTTAAAAACTGTGATGGCAGGGGCTGATATTTTGGAACTGATATTGATGCTCTGAAGATGCTTGTTGAGTCTAACCCAAGGCAACACACTCATGAAATGGCCCTGAAATTGCATGTCTCTCATGAAACAATATGTAAACATATAAGGATTATGGGAAAATTCCCTAAAGAAAGTGTTTGTGTGCCTCACAAACTCTCTGATGATCATCATTTCCAATATGTGAACATTGCTTCGTTTCTTCTGGTGCATAATGCACATGAACCATTTTTGGATAGAATTGTCACTGATGATGAAAAATGGATTATCTATGTGAATATTAAATATCAAAAACAATGGCTCAGTCCTAGACAAGCACCACTTCTGACCCCAAAACCTGGACTCCATCCACAGAAAGTGATTCTTTGCATTTGGTGGGACATCAAAGGAGTAATTTATTTCAAACTCCTCAATCCACAGCAAACTGTCAATGCAAAGATCTATAGTGAGCAACTAGAACATTTAAATCAAGCCCTTCATCAGAAATGCCCTTCACTCGTCCCTTGGAAAGGTGTTCTTCTTCTCCACTACAATGCACGCCCACTAACCATATTCTCCAGATATGGCGCCATCAGATTACCATACTTTTTGTTCGCTGCAACCCCATCTTAATGGGAAAACGTATGCAAATGTGGAAGGTGTTAAAGAGGACATCAACATGTCTTTTGCTTGGAAGCCAAGTGATTTCTTTAATCAAGGCATCAACAACCTGATTGTAAGATGGAAAAGCATGATCAATAAGAATGGAGACTGTTTCATTTAATAAGTGTTTTGTTTTGATATACAAGTTGTTCTGGTTTTTTCTTCTAAAAAAAGCTACATTAATTTCTTGATGACCTAATACAAAATAGAAATTATATGAAACTTAGCTATTTTGTAAAATACCTTTTAATTTCTGTCTTTTTCTCCTATGAGGTTAACTATATATATTTCGTTACATATGACTGTAATTACCATGAAAAGACCTCATCCCTAACTACTGTCAGCTATTATATTTCTCTGTGAGAATATTGTGAGCTGGCATCCTGCATCAACAAACTCAAGGGACAGCTTAATTAAATGAAACAGGAAAATGGAAGTGAAATATGAACATAATAATAATTATCAGAATAATAACCTCAGAACACTTTTATAACAATCAAAATATTAGAAGAATATTTCTTTAAATATAAGCTCCATAATTTTTGTTAAATATGTCTAATAGGAAAACAACACAGGCCTGTGATTTAAACTTCATAAAAGTTGTTTTGGTTTTAATAACGAATTTTCCACAATCAGCTACACACATTTCGAAAATAATTTTTATTTTTGTGTATCTGATGGAATAGGTACATCAGTTCCATGAGCAACAGGTCTTATAGCAAATAGAAGGTTCAGATAAGAAATTTCCTTTTTATTTCGAGTGTTGTAGCCTTGCATGTTACACGAGCAATGACAGCAGTCATCTCTGTGGTTTCTAGGCTCATGCCAGACCACTGGAAAGGCAAAGAAGTTTTCTTACCTTTAGTCCATTGTCTCAACTCTTCACACAAATGGTGCAAACTTTGTGTGGAGCCCATGATTTGTATTGGTCCCAAAGTCTTATTCCATAATACGTGTAATGTACTTGATGAATTCTGTAATGTTTTGCCTTTGTTTCTTTACAATAAATTTACCAAAAATATAAAAGTATCTATTTGAGTCATTTAAACAACCTCTAGTTGCCATAGCAACGAATCAATAATATTGAAAAGAAAAGATAATGTCAAAGTGCACGCACAAACAAATACTATCCAGAAATGACACGTCATGTGGCCTGTTAACTTTTTATATACTAGTGGTGTGTTTCTCATGGGTTCTAGTACAATTGATAAGACTCTCACGCTGCGATTGGTCTAGAGGAATCTATAGCCATTGGTTGTTAACATTTCAAGCATAACAAAATGTGACCCAATTTCAAAGAATCACCTATGTAAAAGTAAATATGACGTTTTGTGAAATATCTGTACGTGATGGAGAAAAATGGATATCATTTTCGGATTCAGCATACAGGGATTACTGTAGAACGTGTAAACATTTCAAGACAATAAAACCATTGCAGGCCTGTGTAATTAGTGTTTATTTTATTAATTTACATGCCAGAGGAGTTTAACATTTACCAAAGCACATGCTTTCTTCCTTCCAACTGTGTAGTCCTGTGTTGTCATAGCACATTTTCACTTGCAAGTAACATGGTTGTGTTCATATTAATGAAGTACTGCATGATCACAAGGAGGCAACCAACCAGAATCAGCCACTTTTATTTTATACTTTACTATTATTCTTCACTATGTATCGTTTTTTTTTAATATTATTTCTATTACTATGCAGCACCTATAGATTTCTGTAAGATCAGACCTTTGAAAAAATCACTAGGAAACAAGAATTTGCTTTGGACACGAAAGTATTAAAATCGAGCTTTTTGCAGTACAATCTGTGCTGCAGAACTATTGTTAAGATGCATGGTCATCAGATAAAGCATTACCAGATGTGGCGACATGGAGTGTAATGACGTGGTGAGATTAAAATTGTTTTAATATAAACTTCTGTGTAGTACAAGTAATAATCTCAAACTTCACATGAGTGTTTGGCTAATAAAAATTGACCAGTAGTTTGGAAAGTAAAGATCACAATGTTGAGTACATCTTCCATATTTCAACCAATCAACTGTCTTCACTGTACTAAAAGTGGTTATCATATGACTTTAGGATGACTTTACTGCAAACTACAACTCAATATCTTGTAATGTACATATGAACATATCATGAACTTATAAAAACTGACTGTACTAATTGCTGATCAAGCAATTAATCTCAGCCATAATTGTTAGGATGTTGGTTGGCATTTCGGCCAGTTATCAAAACATACAGACTGCTCCTCTACTGGTACTTCTTCATTTTACTCTTAATAAACAGCCAGATATGTACAACCAGTTCCTTCATCATCATTAGCTGAAATGATATCATATGACAGTATTCTTATCATCAAACACAACTACTCATTCACTTCTGGGACCTGTTTTAACCATTTTTCGAGTAGTCATCAGTGGTGTATAATTAATATCATTGATGCAATTCACCTCACTGATATGTCAACAGAAGAGATATGAACTAGTGCAGCCAGAAACCAGATGCTTACAAACTATATTGATGTGCCCTAACCAAACGCAGTTAACAGGTTGAAACTTTCTATTAATGTTTTGTCATAACATCTCTTTCGACAACAACTACTTTACCCATTTGTTGACGTCTAAATTCCTGTCCATCAACTTTTGCAGAAAGTAGCTATTCCATATGTTCTTGCAAACACTGTGGAACATCTGCATCAGTTGAAGAAACATACATAAAACTCATTAGGAGCTCTTCTTCTCATCCAAATATCAGAAGATTCAGATAACAACCAGTTGTTTGTTCATCCCAATAAGTTTTTCAGGATTCATAGTTAGCAAACTTAAGCATGCCTCAAGTCTGTACTGCCCATTTAGATAAAAACCATGAAACTGAAGATGATATGGTAATGTGTACATTTTGACTACAACTTATAATCATAACAACTCAACAAAGTATTAGCTATTGAGTGTAGCTCTTTTATCTGTGTGGATCTCTTCAGGTGCTCTACTACATAATATCCCTTGTTCAGTCAACACATCTGTGATGAACTGCACTTATGTGTTAAACACCAGTAAAATTTTAGCCCACTTTGTGAAGTAATCAATAACAATTAGTACATATTAATTACTTTCCTTCCTTTGCCTGTCCTCACTTTTCAGGCAAAGGACTGGTTATATCTAGGGCAATTCTCTTGAAAAAACAACCTGTAACTTTCTGCTGGAATTTTCTCTGATGACCAGACATTTCTGTAAGAAACACAAATGATACAATGTCTACACTAATGCTCATGTCTTTAGGTGAATTCGTCCTACAAATTGATGTGTTGACATTTGTAACACTCCCTTGTGCATTCCAGCCTGAAGTATCTCCTGTCGTAGAGCTGTGGTGACCACTACTTGCATCACAGGTTGGCTAGCACATTTTAATGGTTCATAATGATGGCACAACATGCTACTTTGCACTCAGACTATACATATGCCATATATCGTATGCATCAATACCACATTTAACAGTTTGTGATAGTTGTGCTTTTCTTTTTTGCATGACAAGTAGTATTCAAACTATATCTGGATCTTTTAGTTGCTCTTTCTGTCTGTACAGTTGCCATGTTGATTCAAATGTAGAATTGTCATCACTTATATGGTCACTGCTGTTGCAATGGCTTTAACTACTGCATGGTGTCCACAATATGACCATTTAATGAATGGACCTGAACATACTGGCTGATCTGGTTTTTGTGCAGCAGTTATCCAATTAATAATCACACCTTCTGAATTTCTAAAGTTTTCTAGCCATTTCAGTGACTTGTGATCCATTTAAATGGGGAACTATGTCATGCAAGTAGTAATAGTGGTGATGTTTTATAAATGCTACAACTGCAAACAGTTCCTTCTTTGGCATGCTGTGTCAGTGCTTAAGTTTAGTTAGCATATGACTCGCATAAAGCAATTACACACTCTGTATCATCTTGTGCCTGTGAAGAAATTGCTATAAGTTCCACTATCACAGGTATTTGTACCCAGGATAAATGTACAGTGTTACATATCATAAGCCAAAATGGCACATTTGAAGAAAAAAAAGAGAAGACTTCTTCAAAGACTGGAATACAAATCTTCTTGGTCCTGTGTCCTCATGAAGCCAATGTGACAGCAGTATCACTAAGTTGAAGAAATTGGCCATAAATCGTCATAATACGATATTAAACCTAAAAGGCTGTGACTTTTGTTTATTTTCAGACTGAAGTCACTCCTTGATTCTTGAATTTTTTTGAGAATTGGCAAACACTTTGTCCATACCTAGTTTGTAACTAAGAAATTCTGATTTAATGTATATGAACACATACTTTTACAGTTTCAATGTCGAGCCTGTATCCTTGCTGGGCTAAAATACCATACTCATGTTATAAGCAGTGGTTGGAATCTTGCAACCAAAGATTAATATGTTATCCACATAGATGAACCATCTCTTCCATTGCAGACCTCTGAGTCTAAACTAAATCAGCCTCTAAAAAGTAACAGGCAAATTACATAAACCGAATAGTGCAATGCACAACTCATACAATTCTAACCAGTTTCTGAAAGCAATCTTTGGTCTATTTTAATCATTCAGTTCAACTTGTCAGGAACCAGGAGCCATATCTAGTGTATTGATCTACTGGGTACTTTCTATTCAATCCAGACATTCACCTGTGCATGGTATAGGAAATGTACCACACACACATTACCACATTCACCTGTCTGAAGCCCAAAGAAAACCCTGGCATTCCTTCTCCCTGATAATCACAAAATATTGCTTCAATATCTGCTAAAGTACAGCACTTTGAACATCCCTGGTACTACAAGGAAAGCAGAAGAATGGATTTGATTAGATGTGTGTCACCTGAGTTTATGTGATGACATGTGATTGTTGTTTGACCTACATATGTATCATCAAACTATCTGAGTGATTCACTGAGTTTACATCGAGAGTATTTTCCACCTTTTCTAGGCACTCTCTGAAGCAGAAGAGTATTTTTTTCAACCTCTATTAGACACCCTTTCTACATACTTCAAAGATAGCACCTATATTCTTAATCTTAAAAAAAAAGTTTGACACTGCTATCACTATCGATTACCTTTTCACTATGATCATTCAGTCTCTATACCCCATAATAAACTCTACATTTGGTTGAATCTCTAGTTCTCTCAACCCTAATGGCCTTTTTTTAAGTAACAGGACTGGAAGTCTAAAGATATGCACATAACTGTCTTTTGTGTGAACTTACCAATGCCTCTATCATTTGTAATCATATACATGATCTCACCAGAGAACATTTCTATGATTTGAATAATTAGATGTTCAATAAACTAACAAATCTAAATGTCCCTAAAGTTAATTCATCATCAAAGTATAATGTGAAAAAAGAGAGTCATAACAATACCCGACAATTGCCCTCTTATGGAGGTTAAACTCTCCATTTTATCAAGAGGGCTTGATTTTGTGCCACTCCAACTGACTGAATGAATATTCTATAAAAACTTACATGGAAAATTTCTACAGGTTTTGTTGTTTAAAGGTTCACTTCTCCAGGCAATGTTATTTATAAAAACATATATACTAAGAACACTGGGAACATTGATTTCAATAAAACATCAACTGTGATCATACCTGGATTTATCTCTAGTGGCCCCCTTTTCATTGATTCAAAACATATCACATCTACAACACCCATTGCATCTGATTCTTTCAATTGCTTCGAAGTTTGGAATCCATATTTATTCACCACCAGAAGGAGAACTCCTGATTCTTCTTTTATCAATCAATGCCATGCTGTAATCTTTACTATTAAATTCAGGAATACCTGTACCAGGTCCAATCCTACCAAAAGTGAAAGATTTGTTCTATCTACCCTGAAAATCTGCAAGAACATAATCATCAACCCAGCGAACAAAGGTGATGATGTTGTTGTTTGGCACAAAGACCTGTACATTCCAAAGGCTAACAAACAACTAAGTGGCTCCACCTTCTAAAAACCTCTATGACAATCTTTCATTTTCAGAAACTTATCAAGGACAATATAGATAAACTAATCAAATCTATCTTTCTTCATTTCCTTGCCAAAAAATCTTATAGTTCAACACCCCAGAGCTGCCTTCTTCTACATACTACCCCAAATTCAAAAATCTAGGTACCCAGGATGCCCATTAGTCTCTAATTGTAACTGTCCAACTGAGCTGGTTTCCAATTATCTTGAGAGTATTTTTCAATCTCTTGTAGACACCTTCCCAACATATGTTAAAGACAGTACCTATGTCTTTAATCTTTTAAAAAGTTTGACTCTGCTACTATTGTTGTTAGTTTAAAGCAAAGCCACATGAGACTATCTGTTGTGTCCACCATGAGGAATCAAACCCCATATTTTAGTATTGTAAGTCCATAAATGTACCACTGACCTACAATGGGATGACTTCGCTAAAGCCATCAATTACATTTCCACTGTGGGTATTCAATCTCTAACACTGTTATACCACACAATGATAGACTGATCATACTTAACCATTTTCTAAACAAAAGAAGTAATTTCTATTCCTCATCAGACACCATTGTTTAGCTAATACTGACTTTGAAGACAAACATATCAACAGTTACAATTTGTCATGTGAACCAAAATGAAATTATTCTGTGCAAATCTCTATGTTGGTTATGTAGAAAAACAAACACAATAATTTCACTCACAAACTCCCTGCTTTTTTATCAGGTACATCAGAGATATTCTGGATCTTTTCACTGGAAACAAAAAAGAACTCAAACTTTTCATTCACTATGTTGAAACCTACCACCCTTTGCTTGAATATATTTTTCATATTCCAAGTCAGAATGCTAACTTTTTAGACATCACTGGTTTCTTTCTCTGCTCTAGCTTATAGTCTGACTTAATCACTTTGAACTGCATTGCCACAAAAATTACCTTCATCAGAGACAAGATTTGCTACCTATTACTAGCATACATTGCAAACCTATTGACAGCCATTCCTATTTAAACTTTGATTCTTTCCATCCACCTGAAACTACAAAAGCTTTTCCAAAAGGACAATTTCCACACAAAAAGTCTTTGCTCTGAAAATGCTTGATTTAGGAGTAAAGCAAATATGACCAATTATTTTAATCAACAAAACTGTCCTGATAGCATCATTTAAAAGGCTGAAATTGTCACATTCAGTTTACTACAAGTTGACTGCTTCCATTCTACTAACAAGCCACTTCCTCACAGAGTTCCTTTAGCCACCCTTTAAACAGACAAATTAGCAGAACTGTCCAATTCAATTTTACTAATTTGAAAAACATATCTAATGACATATGTACTACCCCAACTTTGATTTCTTTCAAATGCGAGTAAAATTTAATACTGTTTAGTAGTTTCCAAATTACAAACTTAAGTGATTTTGTTTACACAAATCAATAGAACTCGACCATATGGATGAACTATTTGCTTCACATGTGATTATATCACTTACATATTGACTCTCTCTCTCTCTAGTATTACAGTTACATTCCACATAAAAGGCCAATTCACCTGTGCATCAGAGTGCATGATTTATTGCATTTTCTGTACTAGATGCAATCAAATCTACAGGTCTCTAGCTCATAGCAGAATTGATGACATGAGTGTACTTGCCTCCCCACAATAAATCTGACCATAAAACCCTAGAACATCAACTTATATTTTAATTAAATTCTCTGCTACCACACATAATTAAGGAACGTTTTTCTTTTAAGAAATTATAGCTTCTGTAAATATCCCGTTACCATAACATTTTAACCTTGTTTTTGACAACTGTTACCACTACTACCCCATTTCTGTGTGTAAATTATATTCCAATGAATTTTTCCCTTCTATTTTATTATACTTATTTATAGGTATCATTTATACCTATTTCTAAATACCTGAATCTTTGTATAAATTCTAAATGTTTTGTATATTACGTACTTTTAGTAGCTAAGCTCAACAAATGGTATACACACGAAACACTCAGATAAAAAAATTTCTTTTTATCTTTCTTTCAATCTTTATTGTTTATTGCAGTCTTTTTCTGCAGTGTTTTTAAATCTCTGTGTTATGTTGATTTATAGCATAATCCTGCACTACAGACTTTGTTTGCATTGGAAGTTGCACATTCCTTCTTGAGTGCAGTAAGTGGTTACAACACTGGCTGTTTAGCTTGTTTGTATCACCTCTGTCTCTGTTACAGTGCCTATAACCACTGTTCAAGCAAGTGTAGCATGCTTTCCTTACAGAAACAATGTGTTTGTGAATAACTGTGTCCTATTCATGGAGTCGATCCTTGTCCAAATACTCTAAAACAGTGAGCTCGGGTCTGTTTAGACTCGACATCAGCTTTTGCACAACCTGCCCTTAGTTCTATCCATTTCAAATAACAACTTGCTTGAAAATCATGAGGGAATGATCCACACAGTATTTTGCCAGCCCCTTCAACACTGGTTAACCTGTTTTACCTCATCATCATAATTAAAACATAGTGCAGCCAGGTTCTGACAACCAGCTTTCATAACAACACATAGCTAAAAAACAGTTCATGTTCAGGAGAGAACTTATTCTTTTCCAAAAGTTCAGACATGTGCATTCTGACAAATATGTCTTCCTGAGCAGAAGTTTGTAGCAGAGTGGTGCAGCATGTAGGGATGTGAATCATTGTAATGATGCATCACATAGTGATACACATCATCATCATCACATTCCATATAAACTTCATATGCCTGACATAATCACAAAGCATAGCAGTGTGCTTTACTGGTCACACTAATGAATAACTTGAAGATCTCATACATCTCACCAATCTCCATGGTCACAGTTGACTCAAACCAATGCTTTATGATATCTGGACTTGTTAATAGGTGCCATGGAATCTCATAGAAACCACCTCAGTAAGTGTATGATTGATCAGACTGTTCAACACCACCACGACCATTCTTTACTACCCTATGCCCCTGCATATGGGAGTAAATATTGTAAATGACATAAAACTAATGATCCCTCTCCAGATGACTGTAAAACTGATAGCAGTGATCCTCTTTCTAATTCTTCTATGGGGGACACACACACATACAAACCCAACTGTACAAGCCTTAAGTGTTTCACTGAACATCAGGTCAACAGGCAACCCTCATGCCAAAATGTACTGCGTGCTTCAATCTTATTTAGCATTAATGAACCACTTCAAGCATGAACTCAAGTATTTGATATGCATAATATTATCATCCCTGCTGAAGCCCAGTGCTGTAAAAGTCAATAGAACAGAAAATAGTTTGCACTCAACTCCTGCTAGGTTATAGATGGAAAAATTAAAGACTGTAATATCTGTATCAGAATGGATACATGATTTATCTTCATAGAAAATGTGCAATAGAAAAATGATAAGATGAATAAACTGTTGGAGTACATTTCAATATGACTTAACTGACCTTTCCCTGTGTTTTAGGTTCAATATTTGAGGAATACCCACATAAGATCAGTGTGAACCTATTTGGTAGTTCTCCCCAATAAATTTCAAATTAGGTTATACAATTGATTTCTGTTTACAATTCTTGGTTTTGAAAATTTATTTTATTGTGAAGAGAACTAAACTCAGCTCATATGGTTTTGTTGAGCGACTTTGTTATTCTCATTTGTTTGTTGTTAGGCACAAAGCTACACAATGAACTATCTATGCTGTACCCACCACAGGTATTGAAACCCAGCTTTTAATGCTACAAGCCTTCAGACTTACCTCTGAGCCACTGGGAGGTTTTTGTTCTCCTCTATCTTGGATTTAGACGTACAAGCTCTCAAGAATTTATATTTAACCATACTTGTCCATTTACATGGGACAATTTAGCAGAAAGAAATGTTATCTAGTTTTAGATGACATGCACTTAAATATGCAGAAAAGTGCTAAGTATGCATTTACAACATAAAGTTACACTGTATATTTTTAACTTAGATGATTGTATTGTTATTTTACCAGAGTGATATCTGGCATCATGTGATGAACATAAGGGTAATATGAAGAAGTTTCTCCAAAGTTTTAGTTTAAGCAATAAAGAATGAGAATTAGCCTATATTAGATGATTAATGATTATTAGTAAATTACATTGAGATCATTAGTGAATTTGTTAAATTTAGTTCAGTTTTTAAATTTTAAGTTGTGTTTTCAACAAAATATTAGATACAAGAAGTATCATACATACATACAAGAAAATTAGCAAATAATTGGAATTATTATGTTAAGCCTATCTAGGTTTGTCACATAAATTGGTGAAATTTGTAAAACTGGAAGTTCAAGAAATAACATCTTTCATTAAGTGGACTGGATTTTGAAGTTTTCTTTTTGCTAAATAATTCTAAAGAATCCATTCAATAACTGAAGCCATTGCAACAAAAATGTTAGGAGTAGGATTATTTGGGTAAAAACAATAGAATCCAGTCTTAACTTCAAAATTATATGTGCTTGAAGCAAGATTGAAAATAATGAGACATACAGTGGAAAGAAGATCAAGGAGAAATAGAGAGAAAAATTATAAAATAAAAAAGATAGGAATTTAAAACAGAAGAAAGATGTACGAAACTTATAGGAGAATTATGACTAAAAATCAATACTAAAGAAGCCATAGCCTTAAAATTGTTTAGAAGGATTATAACAACAAAGTCAAAGAAATATAAAAAGATATCTGCATAGTAGAAAGCGAAGTACAAAATGATATCAATGAAGTAAAAAAAAAAAAAAGCATAAAAACACCTGGAAAATAAACAGCCAAACACAAATATCAAACCATTCACACCTTTCTCTACAAGAATTTTGCTCTTAAATAAACACTGTTAATTATGCAAAACAGTCTACGCATGTTAACACTACTGTTAGTAGTTCAACAATATTGTTCAGTGGAGAAACCATCATACTATAAAAGGAAGAAACCATAAGAAGCATATCAAGCACAGTTTGAAATAATTTTGAAAGTGAATGGGAGGAATAGTGAACAGGAAGCTATTAATCTTGCTGCACATTTAAAAGAAACAGCTTTATCAACATGAAGCAACTACCAACTGAGAGCCATAACAACTAATAAATATTACTGGCCATCTTATCAAACAGTTTCGAGTGTTACATGAGAAGGAAGTTTCTAGAGCACAGGTCAACATAACATAACGTTTTGGGACAACATGGGACCTATTGGTCCATCTCAGCTGTTCCATCCTCTAAACTAAATTAGAATGATTAAAAAAAATAATAATAATAAAATCTTAAAGCCAGCCCTTTTCATTCATATACTTATCAAGCTTTTTCTTAAATTCACTGAAATTTACTGACTGTACAACATCTGAAGGCAACCAATTCCAAAGGCCAACCACCCTGTTAGAAATATGAAACTGTCTTAGCTGAAGATGACTCCTACCTTGCCAAAATTTATATTTGTGGCCCCTAGTTCTACTATGCTCATTGTTAAATAT
>NW_013742346.1:0-18040 GCF_000517525.1 Limulus polyphemus | reverse complement strand
TATAGTTTTTATTTGTTTGTTTTTATTACAATGAGACCTCTAGGGTATAATTTTTGTTTGTTTGTTTTTATTACAATGAAAGACCTCTAGGGTATAATTTTGGTAGTTTTATTTTATAAAGGATGAAATCTAGAGTATAATTTTTGTTTTTTACAATGTAGGATCTAGGTATGATTTTTGGTGGGTTCTTTCAATAGTCGAAGACCTATACAGTATAATTTTAGTAGTTTTATTTTATAAAGGATGACATCTAGAGTATAATTGTATTTATATACTACAATGGAAGACATCTAGAGTATAATGTTTGTTTTTTGTTTTGATTTTTTACAATGAAGGATCTAAGTATGATTATTGGTGGGTTTTTAACAGTGGTAAACCTCTAGAGTAAAATGTTGGTAGTTTTGTTTTACAAAGGATGACATCTAGAGTATAATTTTTGGTGGTTTCATTTTATAAAGGATGACATTTCGAGTATAATTTTTGTTTGCTTGTGTTTTTAGAATGGAGGACATCTAGCATATTATTTGTGTGTGTGTGTATTTTATACAGTGGAACACCTCTAGAATAATTTTTGTTTTTGTTTTTCTTACAATGGAAGATATCTAGAGTATAATTTTTGGAGTGTTTTTTAACAATAAAGTACCTCTAGGATATACTTTTTGTATGTTCTTTTGTAAACGATGACATATAGGTTAATGACTTTGATGGTTTATTTGACAGAGGATAACATCTGATGGTTTTATTCTCTATAGGATGATATTTTAGGGTATGGTTTTATTTTACAGTAGAATGCCTCTAAGACATGATTTTGATGGTTTTATTTTATAAAGGATGACAGCCTGGGTATAACTTAATTATACTTTAATTTCTAGACAATGACATCTATAAGATATGGCATTCAGATTTTTTTTTTTCAAACGATAATATCCAAGGTATAAACGTTGATTGTTTTACTCTACATAGAATGACACCGAGAAGTGTGGTTTCTGAAGTTTCTATTTCTCAGAGACTAGTATACGACAGTTTTAGGTTTTCTTTTACGAAAGAAGATATGGAGAGTATGATTTTCGGTGGTTCTATACTTCTCTAAACTTTCAATAATAAAATGTACACTAAATATATTTCTTGAGATATACGTTAGGCCTAGCTTTTCTAAGGTTTCAATTATGCACCACACGATTACGCAGAAGGTACACTTGAAACAGCAGGTTACTTTGCGAAAGTAAAGAGTATACAGAATTTGATAATATCTTTATAGTATTACTAGAAATTAGCTTGCATTACATAAGTGACAAATACAGCAAAAAAGAGATTTGATTTGGAATATGTGGAATTAAATAAACATGTTTATGGTTATTGAAAACCGTGTTATTTTATATAAAACATTAAGAAAAAATATTAATAAATTACATAACTTGTGTTTGTGTGGTACTTTTCTCTATTTGGTGTAATTAAGATGTGTTTTTCTAGAAGATAATTTGGCTTAAAAGTTCTCTTTTACTGAGAGAAACTTAACAGATTTGTCAGTTTGTAAAATATTCAAACTTCTTCTTTTGTCCTCAACTTAAGCCTTTCAGCGTCCTAGTAGATGCAGACGTCCTTCCAGGGCAAGGTGTGACATTTTAGCTGTTTCCTTGACACCATCGATCCAACAATGTCATTCTCTGCCTATGTTTCTTATACGCTCTTGCTGGTAGCTGCTCTGAACACTTCAGAACCAAGTGGCCGAACCATTTCAATCTCTGCTTTTCTATGTATTTCTGTATTGGTCTCACTCCAAGCAGTTGTCTGATTGTTTCGTTTCTTATTTTATTTAATCATCCAAACAACTAATTTACTAAAATACTGCTTTAGATTTTACTTGTATGTGTACCCTTAGAATAGGAAACAGCTAACTTAAGAAAAATAAAGTACTTTGCTAAGCTTGTAAACATCAAAGTTACAACATCTGTAATCTTAAACACGTAATAATAACCGTATGACGCTAGATACTTATGGAATATTCTAGAACATCTTTACGAGATAATCATAAACATTCACACGCTTTAAGACATTTTGTTGATAACTTACACAAGAATAAAGTCAAACACTGTACTTGGGAAAGTTCATAGCTATTTAGAGAATAATATGAAAAATCATAAAATACCTCAAAGTCTGGCATTAAACTTAATTCGTTGTCTAAATAATATGTTATTGTTATGTCAGATCAATAGATTTTAGAATTCTTATAGACTTATATTTGCTTGGAAAATCTCAGATTACTCTTTTGTCCCGTTAAACTAAAGAGGAGCTGTAATTATGATAATTCTGGGTATTCGTTCGTTATGTGGTTACTCAGCTACTTGTATCATTCTATGGTAAATATTTAAAATTAAGAGCTTTTACTATTTATATATAAATAATTACTAAAACAATGGAAAATTGTTTATTTAATAACAGTAATTAGATAGTTTGTATCAAATACCAATTATTTTACTATTGGAAAGTCTTGTTTTTCTTGTTGCCCCCCCCCCCTTTGGTAGGCAGATAATGAATAGTCCATTGTGTAGTTTTGTGCTTAAGAAAAACCAAACCCAAAGCTTATTTGTTTGATGAATTTCACACGAAGTTGCTCAAGGGCTACCTACGTTAGCCATTCCTAATTATGAAGTGATAGATAACTGAGAAGGCAGCTAGAGAACACCACACAATACCAACTCTTAGGTTACTCTTTTACCAACGAATATTTGGATTGACCGTCACGTCATAATGACTCTAATGCTGAAAGGGTAAACATTTTCTGCAACGGGATTCGAGCCCGCGACTCGCAGATTGCGTGTCGAGTGCACTAACCATCAGGCTAGGCCAGACCTTAACTAACTGGTAATAAGAAGAGCGTCTCTAGATACTCTTTGAACACGTGAAGGGCATGGCCTTAGTCGTTAGCGTGCCAGTCTGTGGATGGAAAGGTCCAAGGTCCGATCCGCTTTATGCTACTGAACATACTCTATATTGTCAACTACGAAAGAAATATAATTATGAGGTCAATCCTGCTATTTACTCATGAGTAGACATGTAGGCGGTAGGTGCTTCTGACTGTTTACCTCCCATCAGGTCATCGGTCCAAAATTTAGGATGGCTATACCTGAATCTTAAGCTCATGTTGCTTAAAGTGCCGTTCAAGCTAAAAATATCAAATTCTAAAAATATTAGTTTCATCTAAGCAACTCCGAAACAGAGTTAGAATCATCATCATTAGAAATAAATAAACCTTAAAGATGGATTAAACATTGTAGTTCATATTGTTGTGTATATCTGTTATCACATTGTTAAAGTTCTTTTTAGAAGCTTTCTGATTGGTTCAACTATTAGCGGGATAAAAAAGACTGACATTTTTCTCATTCCTATGGATACCCAGTTTATGTATACCTATTATTGTGAAATATTAATTCACACAGACAGGAGTAATATGATGAACCAGTTTATTTTTTTGTTTGTGTTTTAGAGCAAAGTCACATAGAGCTGTCTGCTGTGTCCATCACAGGAAGTCGAATCCTGGATTTTAACGCTGTAAATCCGTAAAGTTATCGTTGTCCCACTAGGGAGACGCCATGTTTGTAATGAGTTACTTACAGTCGTCTGTTTTTATTGTTCAAAACCTGTGATATATACATAAAAAACATATTTGTCTGTCTGTTTGAAGTAACACATTATCTTCGCACAGTTAATAAGTTTGTGTTTCAATTATTTTCAGCTAGAAAACATTAGATTTTAGTAACAAAAAGGTCTATTTTAAATGAATAAACAATCGGGCGAAGAGTTCGGGTTTGACAAACCCTTCAATTTTTACAAACTCCAAACAGAAGTGACAATTTACGCGGTGTTTAGCTCGAGTAGATTTGCTGAACGCCCACTTTCAGCTACGTTGAACTTGCAGTAACTGTCATCAGGGCTACCGGTAATATACCGCTAAGCCTGATAACAGTTACTGTAACGCAGCAGAAACCTTAGTACTCTAAAGTTTTCAAATGTGGAAAGAATACCTTTATCAGTTGTGTTTGTTTGTTTTTTCCACAATTTAAATAACCCACATTGTGATGTTAGACAACATGAAATATTGAGGTGTTAACGGCGTACGGCCAGTAATCCATGTGTGGTAGTTTGGAGACGATGTTTCTAACTGTTAGAGTATATCATCATCAAGTCCAGCATGTGAAGCTTGTTACACTATACAAAAAGAGTTATCACCCACCGCCTAAAACCTCTTCTCATCACTATATGAGTTTTTTTTTTAATATTTCAACCAAATGAAATATCGATAAACAATGCTTTCAGATCTTTCATACAAGTTTTTTTTTCTTTGGCAGGAATATTAACTTCAGATCTGTACAATAATCTATCTGCCAAATAACTCAACATCACTAAACATCCCCACTGATATTCTGTAAATACGTAATCAATTCGATATTTGCACGAGGAAAGTAAATTATTCCCTAAGTGAAAATAATTTATGTTTTAGAGAACTTAAATAATGGTCTTATTTCAATTCTGCCTTAAGAACGAATAAGACAAATAATTGGATCTCAATAATTATCCGTGTAAACGAAACATTTTAATTTCATTATAAATAAACCATGACAATTTAACTGTTTTTCAGACTTTATGACTTATCTAACAACAATATATTTTTCATAAAACTGTGTTCAGTTTACTGGTACTTCTTTGGTTGGTCTAACGGGTAAGTGCATTACGTATACACGTAATTTCGCACGTTGTTACTACATTTACAAGTAATATATCTGAATGGTTAATTCCACTATAAGAAATGTATTTTAATTCTAACAATCTATACAAGTAACTTTATGAACATTACTTGCTTTACAAGGAATTTATTTAAATGGTTATTATCTTTACAAGTGGTGTATTTAAATACTAACTACCTTTAAAAGTAAAGCATTGTAATGGTAACTACCCTTATGGCCATTATAGGTAACATCGAGGGTAACCAACTGATAAAACAATTCTAATCTTTATAAGAACGTGAGAAATGTATATCTAATTAGGTATACCCATTAACTAGCTTCGCTTAATGTAAGTAGTATTTAATAGTAATTATCTTTACAAGTAATGCATTTTAATTGTAGTTATGTTTACAAGTAATGCATTTAGTAGTAACTGTCTTTACAAGTAATACATTATAATTATAGTCATCTTTAGAAGTAATACATTTTAATTGTAAAATATCTTTACAAGTAATGCATTTTAATTGTAGTTATCTTTACAAGTAATGCATTTAGTAGTAACTGTCTTTACAAGTAATACATTTTAATTATAGTCATCTTTAGAAGTAATACATTTTAATTGTAATTATCTTTACAAGTAATGCATTTTAATAGTAACTATCTTTACAAGTAATGCATTTTAATAGTAACTAACTTCACATGTAATATATTTTAATTGTAGTTATCTTTACAAGTAATGCATTTTAATAGTAACTAACTTCACATGTAATATATTTTAATTGTAGTTATCTTTACAAGTAATGCATTTGATAGTAACTAACTTCACATGTAATGTATTTTGATTGTAGTTATCTTTACAAGTTATGCATTTAATAGTAACTATCTTTACAAGTAATACATTTCAATTGTTGTTATCTTTACAGGTAATGTATTTGAATGGTTAATACTATTAAAAGTAATGTATTTTAATAGTTAATACATTTACAAATAATGTATTTAATAGTAACTATCTTTATAAGTAATGTATTTAATATTAACTATCTATATTCTAATGTCGTTGATCGAGATATTTTTCTGAACGTCTGTCAAAGTACATTTCTGGCATGGCCCGTCGGCTATGCGCAGAAGCCTCGCATTTCAAAAATTAATTCCGTATAGTTTCTGTTCATAATAAACACTGTGTTAATCAGATGTTTCAAAAACGAAAGACAAAGTCTATGTTTCAATGATCTTTAGTTAGAAAACGTTAGATTTTAGTTAAAAGTAAAAAATAGTGCCACATTACTAACGTATTCAAACCATTTTAAGTTACATATTGCTCCCCAAAAACATAGCAACTATGACAGTCAAGGACACTGTTACAAATTTTAAAACTTAAATAAAATAAACACACTTAGTATAGATAGAGGGAACAGAAAAGTAGAAGACGTTTCCTTTTCTGAGCTTCAATTTTTATTACTTTTCTCTTGTAAAGCCCGACATGGCCAGTTGGTTAGGGCGCTCGACTCGCAATCTGAGGGTCGCGGGTTCGAATCTCCTTCCCACCAAACATGCTCGCCCTTTCTGCAGTGGGCGCGTTATAATGTGACGGTCAATCCCACTATTCGTTGGTAAAAGAGTAGCCCAAGAGTTGGCGGTGGGTGGTGATGACTAGCTGCCTTCCCTCTAGTCTTACACTGCTAAATTAGGGACGGCTAGCGCAGATAGCCCTTGTTTAGTTTGCGCGAAATTCAAAACAAACAAATTTTTCTCTTCCAAGTAGCGACTTTAATGCTGAAAGCTGAAAAAGCATTGGAAACCCATAAGCCAATATTTGTGACAAAATCAATTAGACTGCACAAGATTTTTGTTGTCATTTTCTTAAAACTCCTCTTAACGGGAGAGTGATTTTTATTACAAATATTTTACCTATTGAATTAGCTTCTAGTAAAACTACTTGCACAACGAATATTTTACTATTGATCTTAACGATAATAATTAACTTCAGGGCATGTAATAAAACACATTCAAACAACAGTCGCTGTTATATATCTAACCAGGCCTGAAAAGTTCATTATAACTTCTACTAAACTTTGAAATCGTTTCATACAATTCTAAGGGCAAAATGTATATCAAAATGTCAACCATACCCGATCTACCATATCCAAAGCTGACAACACCAGGGCTCATCAGGCCAACTGGGATACCACAGACACAGTTGTGATTAAGAGGCCATTTTTACTGTCAAATTCCGCGAAGAACAACTGTTATAGTGTGAAATAGATTAAGATGATGAAGAGTAGTTTTATTAAATTTACATGAGTAATTTAAAATCAGAATTGAGGTAAGGATTAATAAAATAATACTATTTATTTATTACTTGAATTAACTTTACTCATCATATAGAAGAACTGATAAACCAGCAAGCTATTCTTATTTTTATTTCATTTGAAAAACTGCTTTTACATAAACATTCTACAGTTTTGCAAAATGTTCAAAGTTTTGAGCCTTAAGAGCTAACATCGTCTTTATAAAGCTTTATGCGAAGCCCCTTTAATTATGTGTGCTTAAAACTTAAATTAAAGACAACTTGTTAGCTACATTGCTTATCTTATTTGAGAAGACAGGACATGATTATCGGAGTTAAACATCTTGTATCCAAGTAATATAAGCATTCAAAATGTCTTTCTTTCATTGAATGCCTTATATATTGGCGAGAATGTTGTATGTTTTTAACATACTGTAATTTAATAAATCTGTAATTATGGCTTTCTCTGTAAGTTTTCGTGGCAAAAACCAATGAAAGAAATCTAATGCGTTTAACTTGTACATTGTTAACTATTTATCGGGTTCTTCAGAACACGTTAAAAATATAGTTCATAATGTACCTAGATTTCACAAGACCAACCACTCCATGACTTGAAATATTTAGTCTTAATGGCATGACCTTTTAGATGAAAAAACGTAATGAAATTGAGATTTATAATCTGAATTGCACCTTACGCGTGCGTAGGCTAAATGGCCAGGTCAGAGGCCCTAAGGTTCAGGTATATCCCTTCATCATTTGGAACTACTGACCAGAGGGAGGGTAGCCAGTCAGTAGCACCTACCACCATAAGGGCTTTGTCCGGCTCTTTGAAGCAAATAACGAGATTGACTGACAATGCAGAACATGTTCAAAAGAATCACGTATCGAATCTTACGCCCTTAGATCCGCAGCATGAAATGTTAACAACTATGCAACGTCTGGCCGTGAGCAAACGAAAACAACCATGTGTGTATCGGGACATTTTCTTAAAATATATTTGTATCATATTTTCCATAGTATAAATTAAATATATATATATATATTCTAGACTTAACTGCTATAACTTAGTTTCTTTACGTTTGGTTAGGAGTGGCCAAGTGGAACCAAGGTCCAGTTGTTCACGTCACCTTGTCGAAAAAACCCGCTTTCTGCATTTTTTAATTGTGAGTTCGTTATAAGAGTGACAGCAAATTTCCACTATTCAATTAGAGTAGACCAAGCATTGGCGGTGGATGTTGTTGACTAGTTGCCTTCCCTTTAGCCTATGTGTTCAAAATTAGAGACAAGTAGCGAGGAAGGCCCTTCTGTAGCTTTGAGCAAATATCCGAAACAAAACAAACCTCGCGTATGTTAAGGTCACGTGTATTTGTTATTTTCATTGTTTCTAAAGTTTGAGTTACTTACTTTTCTGTACTACATTCTCAATAACTGGTTGACGTATTTAATCAACCATTAATCATCCAAGGATTCTAAGAGATTAACCTTCAGATTGCTCTAAGCTTCTATTCAAATACCTCTTGAGATCTGTAATTATCCGCAGTTGTGGGAGTTAAATATCATTCTATTATCATTCGGCGTGTTTCAATTGGATGTATTTGTCAGTCAATCAATGATTTCCGAATCCGCTTTTATCATAAATATTTCCTGCGCTTGTGTCATATTACTAGAGTTTTTAGAACAGACAGGACGTTCGTAATAAAAATCTGTAAATTTTGGAGATAGAACAAAACCTACACAAAGCAATATACCTCTGTAGTATCTTTTATAACAACAAAATCAAATACAACAATGCATTTCCAGCAGGATTCCTCGTCTTTAGAGTGAGGGTTGTTGAAACACTTCGAAGACATACGAGTTCATTAGAGAAATGTTTGTTACCGTTATATTAAACATTTCTTTGGACTGGCTTAAGATTTAATGTTTTCTATATATATTCAGCAACCTATCTAGAGCCACGTGTGTGAAATCCGGAAATTTAACTACCTGTTTTAAAAACATAAATTGATGTTTTCTTTTTAAAACATATTTTCTAATGAAAGCCATACTAACCAACCGATGTCCCCGATTTTATTCGGCCTGGTTGTTCTTGTTTCTTAGTGCAAAACTAGTTGTTTGTTTGTTTGCAAAGACACATTGAACTATCTGCTGTGTCCACGGTGGAGATTTGAACCTCGGATTGTAGCATTGTATGTCTGTAATCTTACTGTTGTCCCAACGAGGAACTAGTGCAAAAGCTACACAATGAGCTATCTGCATTCTATCCACCACGGGGAATCGAACCCCAGATTGTATCGTTGCAAGTCCAGAAACTTACTGCTGACCCATCAGGACGTTTCTGACCTGGTATGGCCTGGTGGGTAGTTAGAGTGCTCATTACGTAATCTGTGAATCATGGAATCGAAACCCATCGTTGAACATGCTCGCTCTTTCAGTCGTTGGGGCGTTATAATATTACAGTCAATCCCAATATTCGTTGCCGAAGAGTAGCTCAAGAGTTTGCGATGTGTGGTGTGTTGACTAGCTGCATTCCCTCTTATCTATCGCTTCAAAATTAGAGACGACTAGCGCAGTTAACCCTCAGTTGCGCGTAATTAATGATTCAAACGTTCTGCAAGCTTTAGAAATGTATCCAGAATTTTAATGTCATTCCTGATGAGCGTTTTTGGTAAAATTTATCTGCACATAAAACTGTAATAGTTCTTGAATACCCCCCCCCCACTGGCACAGCGGTATGTCTGCGGATTTATACCGCTAGAAACCGAGTGGGTAGAGCACAAATAGCCCTTTGTGTAACTTTGTGCTTAATAACAAACCAGAACAACAAATCCTTGAATAGCTAATTGAATAGCTGAGAATATAGTTTATTAATATCAACATATTTTAAACTTTTATCGTTGTGGGAAAGACGAATCTCATTAGTGGTCGAATACGTCAGGTGTCAGGGGTCGTTTTTAAAATATGGAGACATTAATTCTCATTTCAACCTAAAAATATATATCAACAGAAACTGTTCTATAACTATATGCACCAAACTAAGAATACAAGATTGGGCTTCATGATTTTGGAAATTTAAACCTTTTTCCTTACAAGTGATTTCTACGGTCCTAAATTATTGAAGGACATTCTTACTCAATTTTCACCCATTTATCCGCTTCTATTTTTATAATACTATATATATGTATATATCTACATCTTAAATGCCAAAGAAGAAAAATCCTGCATAATTTTCCAGCGTTATAATTACATTTATATAACACTTAAATGCATGTGCATCAAATAACGAAACTGTACGTTTGTCATACGTTTGAAGTAACCCCCTCCACTTGCGCATGCTCAGTACTTTTTCTTTTTTTATTAATACTCTCACTAGACATTACTATTTAGCCAAATGCTACGTCCGCTTGTATGGCGCTTGGAACCATTTTCAAAGCTGCTGAATATTAGGTTCTGATAATGAAAGCATTTTATTAACAAAGTCGTTTTACAAACAGTTAATGACTACGAAAACGGTTCAATTTGCTTTTTATACTACAGGTCAAAGTTGATTTGCCTTTGACCTTTCACTTAATTTTGTAATCGAAAACCAGCAATATGTTTAGCAGCTATTCATTGACGTAGGTTATGTAATTATTGAATAAATTCTTGAAGTAGAAATATATTGTTTTGAATCACCTAGTTGACATGGTTTATTACAAGATTTGACCATTTATAAAACTGCTTTAAAAGTCCATTAAAATTGATAAAATAGATGTTGGATTAATAAGTCCTGACATATAACTCTTACAAATATTCATTATTTCATACCATCTGTTCTTAAATCCTAAGCTGGATTCATTATCACGGACATAGAATTCTGTTACAAAATTCACTCCGAGTGTGTGACCAATAAGCGACTAAGTTGAAACGTAAACATCACGTCACTAATTTAATGTATAAGACACTCTTCAATCAATGAGATTTCTTCAAAATTACTATGTTATATCCCCAAATCAGCCAACAATTATTAAATAACTAGCTTTACTCTTCCGTTTGAGTAAAGCAAAAAGATTATTTGCAATGGGATTTATAGAAAGACAACTTTCAATGTTGTAACATAAAAAACTTAATAGCTCATATTGGTTAATAAGACAAACACCATGACCGGCCTAGAGCTATATTTTGGAGAATATTAGCTCCACTAGTCGACAATGATAGAAATTATCATCCAAAGGAGTTGTTTACATGCTTTTAGACGAGGAATTCGGCATTGTATAACATCTTGAGATATACATAACTTAATTGTTAGTTTGAATTCCCAGCCTCGAAAAAATGGGCAAATATAGAAATCTTATACCGTAGAGTAATTAAACACCAAATCAAAATAAGCCAATAATTCAATGAATGTATTCAACTAAAACAGTTAAAATATGAAACAGAATGGTCAGAGTTGAAGACTAAGGTTTACAGTTATTTGGAATAATGAAGTGTAGAGAATACGATACTCAGAAACAATGTGGTAAAAAATATAATAAACATAGGTAAGGAACACTTTCAGAATAAATATCTCCTAAAAAAAACTCTTACTGCTTTAAATATGAAACGTAAGTTTGTTTGTTTGTTTTGAATTTCGCGCAAAGCTACACAAGGACTATCTGCGCTGGCCGTCCCTAATTTAGCAGTGTAAGACTAGTGGGAAGGCAGCTAGTCATCACCACCCACCGCCAACTCTTGGGCTATTCTTTTACCAACGAATAGTGGGATTTACCGTCACATTATAATGCCCCCACGACTGAAAAGGCGAGCATGTTTAGTGTGACGGGGATGAAACGTAAGTAATAAAGCTTTAGAAGAAAATGAAATTAAACTTCGCAAAACAAAACTTACTTTTAACTTTATTCGAAAAAATTAATGAAGTCAAAATTATGGGTGCGCTAAAAGAGTGACAGTCAAATCTCTCTTATTCTTGCATAAACTAGACGGCCAATCATATTTATCTGGAAAAGCTTCACCTGGCGAACGTAGGAAATGCGATAAGTGGGGGCTTGCTGGAGCTGAAACAATCCCAAAATGTATCTTAGCCTTCTTTATAACCCACGCACCCAACGAAAAATTCAAAAGTGTTATTTTAGTTTTTTGTTGTTGTTTTTTTTTATGATGGCGGTGGTAGACACCATTCCCTATAGCCCCTACACCCAATGAGTGGTTCAAAAGTTGTTTTTTTTTATATGTGGGCGGTGATGGACACTTTTACCTACACGTGTATTCACTTGAATGGTGGTGGCAACACTGATTTACAGCTACAGAGAAATCTACGAGACAGTTCTTATGTACAGCTAACAGAAATGAAGATCGCCTGTATACCCTAAGCGACTGGTGAGGAGTCAAGCAAGCTATATACTCACCCACCCATCCACCCCACACACACACCTAGGTTATCCAAGCTGACAACGGTTTCGGGCCTGACCTGCTGGGAGCTGTAATTTAGAAATTAGACAGAAACAAAGAAGGAAATGGATAGCCATAAACAATTTGTGTATTTTTAAATCCATAATAATACAAATAACTGTAATACATATATAAATTTTGTATTTATTTATTTTGAGCAATAAATGTTAGTATAATCACCTATCACAAGACCCCTCCTTTTTTTTCTGTCTAGCTCATCTAAGCTCTCTGAAGAGGGTATCGCCGATATTGCTGCGATGTCAGTAAGCTCGTTTCCTAAGATACCGACACAACCAGGAGTCTATAAAAACTGGTTGGTAACAGATGAGAATGGGAAATTGGCCAATCGTTGTTTAATATCTAAAACAACTGAGTGAGAACAATTCTCTAGGGCCTTCAAAGAACTGAGCAAGTCAGTATAGATGATACAGTTAGTGTGCTCTAAGCCTCTTAATAATTCAGAGTAAGAGAGATATTATACAACTCAACAGAACCTGTAAAGGGGAATCTGCAGCAAACCATGGAGTAACAGTGAGAACAGTACTAGACAGTATTTTATCAAATAAGATACCAAACAAACATATAAATGATTCTTTTTATGAAGACAAATATTAGAGCTGTACTGCAAACCGATTAACCAGGGGTAAAAAAACGAAACAGCTGCATAAATGAACACAATCTTAAAATCCCCTCACATCTATCCACAATATACTAGATTCTGGTCACAACATCTCTTCTCATTAATTTAATGTAATTCCTGTAGAAAACAACAACTGCAAGGAAGTTCTTTTAATAGCGAATCAAAAACCCGATAAAAATAAATTATCTGGTTTCACACTATTTTATTCACAGTGGTATTTCGACTGCTTTATGATTGTTTCACTTAAACAGTTATATTCTCAACAATCACTCGTATGTTATACCTGATAATTACATTAAGCTTTATCTGATTTTTCCCATTTTAAAAGTTTATTTATTCAATTTTCTAAAGGATTCCTCATTTCTATACTAATGATTAAATTATTAATTATTAATTAATTCATTATTATTATTTAATAACTTTATTATTTCTAATAAAGTTAAGGCTCAAAAACTTATAACACTGTAATATCAATCTATATGCAAGACTCTACCATGCCAGAGAAGACCATACAATAAAATGGACTGATACTAAGATAATGGAACATGAAATACATAGGATAAAAATGTAAAATAAACCTTCCCTATCCAACTAACCGATAACACACTCACCTAACCTAATGTAGAAGTCATAAAACCTGAATTCAACTTTTGAAAGCATTCAAACAGTTAGTTGATTCAATTCTTAATTGGTTGGGGGCTCTCGACTAGTGAATAGCCACTGCCATGCAAAAACACAGTCCTTCTCAGGTCTTCCCTTAAGAGAAGGACAGGTTAACAGCCATAAAGGAGGATCACTGCTGTAGGAAGCATTTTGTGGGCGGTCAGGCCATTGCCACATTGCCATTTCTAGGAGGTCTGGTGGTATGTTCCCAGAAACTTTTTTGAAAACTTAATGCTATGGGATTGAATCTTGAGCCATTTTAACTACAAATACTGCATACAAACAACGTAATGTATTGAATTTAAAAATGCAAGTTTTAATACACAAGTTGTAGGTATTGAAGCAATTGAATATTTTTGAGGAAATTTTACAAGTGCTTCAGGATTTTGTTAATTGAAAAGAGCTTCAGAATAAAATTATAGCGGGTTTTCAAGTTTAAGTACACATATACATGTAGAAAAGAAGCGCCAAGGAGACGCCTGTATTGCAAAATAAGACCAGGAACTAGGAAGTTCGAGTAAGCAAGGTCAGTGGTATAGTTGCATAAAGGCATTGCGTAGCAACGAAGCAAGTGCACGAGCACCAAGACAGGTTGAATTACCGACTTTCCTAACTCGTTAGCACTAGGAAAGCTACGAAAAAGTTGTAGTTAAGCAAAAGCGGTACCTTGAGGTGATATCGCTTACAGGACACGGGTGTAGCAGTACAAGTAAATAGGCAACTGGTTAACTCGACCAAACAGTAACCAATTACTTGAGAGTTTTGGTTATGGGTTTGGATCAGCCCGGGAATTCCCCTAAAGCAACCAATAGAGTGGCAGGACTACTTGCGGGATACTATTTGGAGGGTCGAAAGAATACTAAGAAATTATGGTTTATAAACTCGTGTCTGGAGCTGAAAAATCAGCTCCTCCAGGATTCAGATAGTTCCTCTAAAAGTTCTGAAGTTCCGCTGGCAGAAGTTTCCGAGCTATGGAGGTTTCATTATATTTACTAGTCCAACTGTTATAATTATAGTTTATGGGTTTTCTCTTAATCAGTTAGTATAAGTAACTTTAAAGGAATATTATGTTAAACTAAGAAGAAATGTATCTATGTCTAATGCTGGAAAGCCTATGTTAACGGCGCTCTAAGTGTATAATGATTAACAGTATTTGTAAAAGTGTTTAATGGTTAACGAACTTTTGAGCTATATTGGATGTTAGTTAGAAATGATTAATAAATATTGTTATAATTGTTCAATGTTGGTCTGGGACTCTGTTTCTTTATTCTAACTGTAAATTACCTCGAGTTAGCGACTTGTGGCTTAACTCGTCACGACAAATCCTCCAAATAAATAAATTTGGTGTTACGGGCAGTTTTAATTGAAACTCCAACAATTAAGCCCACGAGGGCGCTACCCGTAACACTATACATGCCATGAAAATGTTGTCAGGCCATGGCCTAACTAGTCTTACCGTTTCATACGGCCCTGAGGATATAAACTAGTTAATAATTAGTATATATTAATAAAATATAGAAGTAAATAATTAATTATTAGACGTATGTGATCATAAAGGCTATTTATTAACCATGAATGCGACGAAACAGATGACCTCAAAGTATAATATTCATTTTAAATAAAAATTTCAGTCAAACATCAGTCTATTTTTGACTCTGTTTCACAGAGGTTACGATGATATAGTCACTTCCTCTTACATTATATACTGGCAAAGAGTGTCCTTTAACGGAAACTACATATCTTTGTTAAAGTCTTTATCTTTACTACCGGCCTAGCATGGCCTGAAGGTTACAGTATTCGACTTGTAATCTAGGAGTGGCGAGCTCGACTTGTTTGTACGTTTGTATTAGAGCAAAGCCACGTTTGGCTATCGAACTCCGTACTTTTGCGCTGTAAGTCCTTAGACTTGCCGCTGTCCCACCGGGAGGATCGCGAGCTCGAATCCTGTCACCGCATACGCTCGCCCTTTCAATTCCACTATACTTTGGTAAAGAGTAGCTCAAGGGTTGGCTGTAAGTTATGTTGATTAGCTACCTTCCCTCTAGTGACCCTAGTCTATCACTTCTAAATTAGGGACGACTAATACAGATAGCCCTCTAGCAGCTTTGCGCGAAATTCAAGAAACAAATAATTATTTTCTATTATGAACATTTTACTCATTTCTGTTGCGATACAAATTATTTATTTGAACGTTAGTAATGAACCACCATACATCCACTTTGTATTTATTTCGTTTTTTGTTACAGCATTACTTGTGATAATCTTATCAACCAAGAAAACTGTAGCAAAATATGCATACTGCAAGAGACGTTAAACTGCATCCGGTTGCTAGGGGATAAATACAGCGATCCATGTAGAAATGTTATTTGATTAATATGATTACAAAGATTAATTCTTTCTCATTCAAACGCATTAGAAACCTAAATTAACAGCACAAATTACAAGCAATATGTTTCTCTAGCACTTAGTTTCTAATATATCACCATGCAAACTGATCAAACTGTAACTGTTCGACTTTTACACCTGTCCTATTCCTTAAGTGATTATATTAGAACGTATCATGGCCTGACAACTGTTCGGTTCAGTAACTCAATTTTCCAGTATATCTGGCAGGATAAGTCCAATTAAAAGAAAGTGTTTTGCACTACTTCCTCGGATAAATTTATTATCTTAAACTATCTCCACAACAAACTGGAAAAAAGGAGGGTTGAACGCAACCACGATTGGAATTTTAAAACTTAAAAAGAAAACTTTAAGAGTGATAATGATTTTTTTATGTTCTATCGCGAAGGTGACTGTCTATCAAACACGTGACAGATGAGGTTCCCATAAGGTTCATTACTAGATTATTTTAAAACAGAATAAAAACACCAACACATTAACTTTTAATTACTCTTTTATTTTTTTAGAAAGCTTTCGAAGCAACATATATTTACTATGGCTTTGATAATTTTTTCACAACAAATCCAGTAATACTAGCACTCACGGCTCACAGTTTAAAGAAAAATCACCAGTCAACAGAGATCCACACTTAGAATGCTTTAGTACAACCATTAAGTGCTTCAAACCGTTAACTGTGATTTCAAATTACATGATAAGCTCTCCTACAAATAATTCAAACATGACTGTCAAAGTTCAAAATATATAATTATTCTTTTTAATTTTTTCAAAACAAAAAGGTTTTTAGTTATATTTCTCAATAGCATAAATATACATTATGTTGTTGTTGGGCTAAGCCTAAGGATTCTGCTACATTAAGTGTCTGCGACTTGTTAGCGATAAAATCAATGATGAATAAACAGCACACACTTCACTTGTTTTCAAAATAATATATTGTTGCGTCAGCGAGGTCACGTGACTAGTATCACGCCACCTGTTTTCTAGAAATATCCTGTTCCTTCAAGAATGCCCTAGCATTTACTAGATATGGGGGTAGTCTGTTATATATAAGATGGTCACAACGTGACGGAACAACAGTGTAGTGAGTAATTCAACTGCAGTCAGCGAGTATTGTTGAAGTTGAGCACGTTCATTTTTATAGCGCGACTGTTGAAATTAAGTGTATCGTAAAGTTGTATTCGGAAAGAATAAACCAGTTTTATTTAAGAAAGGACTTGTGTCGCTAAAGTTTCGTCGGAACGAATTTACGGAAAATTAACTAACGAACGGAGACGTAACAAATTGGTGTCAGAAGTGGGATAGAAAAAAATGGAAACGAGAAGCGGCAAATCAAACTACAGCCTAGCAGACTTGATGGCAGCAATACAAGAACAGCAAAAGAAACAAGAAGAACGAGAAGAGAAACAAGAAGATAAATTACAGCAGTTCTTGGAGGAAAAAGAAAAGAAACAAGAAGAACAAGAGAATAAACAAGAAAAGAAACAAGAAGAACGAGAAAAGAAACAAGAAGAGAGATTGCAGCAGTTGCAAGAAAACTTGCAACAGTGGCAGCTCGAACAGCAAAATAAACAAGAAGAGAGATTACAACAGCTATTGGAGGAGAAAGAAAATAAACAGGAAGAGAGATTACAACAGTTATTAGAGGAGAAAGAAAATAAACAAGAAGAGAGATTACAACTGCTATTGGAGGAGAAAGAAAGTAAACAAGAAGAGAGACTACAACAGTGGCAAGAAGTACAGATGGAAAACATTAGTAAATTCAAAAGCGAATTAGATACATTAAATGATGATTTATTGTCTGTTACACAAGGAGAACACATTAACCATCGACTTAATCAGCCCCAGACAATGGCAAGCCCCTTCCAGACCCTACAGCTAAACCCTAATGCAGACATATTCAGTCCC